>NC_053493.1:12954063-13221563 GCF_905171775.1 Rana temporaria
TCCCCCCTCTCTCTTCTTCTTCATTCACTATCCCCCCTCTCTCTTCTTCTCATTCACTATCCCCCCTCTCTCTTCTTCCTCATTCACTATCCCCCCTCTCTCTTCTTCCTCATTCACTATCCCCCCTCTCTCTCTTCTTCCTCATTCACTATCCCCCCTCTCTCTTCTTCCTCATTCACTATCCCCCCTCTCTCTTCTTCTCATTCACTATCCCCCCTCTCTCTTCTTCCTCATTCACTATCCCCCCTCTCTCTTCTTCCTCATTCACTATCCCCCCCTCTCTCTTCTTCCTCATTCACTATCCCCCCTCTCTCTTCTTCCTCATTCACTATCCCCCCCTCTCTCTTCTTCCTCATTCACTATCCCCCCTCTCTCTTCTTCCTCATTCACTATCCCCCCTCTCTCTTCTTCCTCATTCACTATCCCCCCTCTCTCTTCTTCCTCATTCACTATCCCCCCTCTCTCTTCTTCCTCATTCACTATCCCCCCTCTCTCTCTTCTTCCTCATTCACTATCCCCCCCTCTCTCTTCTTCTCATTCACTATCCCCCCTCTCTCTTCTTCTTCATTCACTATCCCCCCCTCTCTCTTCTTCTCATTCACTATCCCCCCTCTCTCTTCTTCTCATTCACTATCCCCCCCTCTCTCTTCTTCCTCATTCACTATCCCCCCTCTCTCTTCTTCTCATTCACTATCCCCCCTCTCTCTCTTCTTCCTCATTCACTATCCCCCCTCTCTCTTCTTCTTCATTCACTATCCCCCCTCTCTCTTCTTCCTCATTCACTATCCCCCCTCTCTCTTCTTCCTCATTCACTATCCCCCCTCTCTCTTCTTCCTCATTCACTATCCCCCCTCTCTCTTCTTCCTCATTCACTATCCCCCCTCTCTCTTCTTCCTCATTCACTATCCCCCCCTCTCTCTTCTTCTCATTCACTATCCCCCCCTCTCTCTTCTTCTCATTCACTATCCCCCTCTCTCTTCTTCTTCATTCACTATCCCCCTCTCTCTCTTCTTCCTCATTCACTATCCCCCCTCTCTCTTCTTCCTCATTCACTATCCCCCCTCTCTCTTCTTCCTCATTCACTATCCCCCCTCTCTCTTCTTCCTCATTCACTATCCCCCCCTCTCTCTTCTTCCTCATTCACTATCCCCCCTCTCTCTTCTTCCTCATTCACTATCCCCCCTCTCTCTTCTTCCTCATTCACTATCCCCCCTCTCTCTTCTTCCTCATTCACTATCCCCCCTCTCTCTTCTTCCTCATTCACTATCCCCCCTCTCTCTTCTTCCTCATTCACTATCCCCCCTCTCTCTTCTTCCTCATTCACTATCCCCCCTCTCTCTTCTTCCTCATTCACTATCCCCCCTCTCTCTTCTTCTCATTCACTATCCCCCCTCTCTCTTCTTCCTCATTCACTATCCCCCCTCTCTCTTCTTCCTCATTCACTATCCCCCCTCTCTCTTCTTCCTCATTCACTATCCCCCCTCTCTCTTCTTCCTCATTCACTATCCCCCCTCTCTCTTCTTCCTCATTCACTATCCCCCCTCTCTCTTCTTCCTCATTCACTATCCCCCCTCTCTCTTCTTCCTCATTCACTATCCCCCCCCTCTCTCTTCTTCCTCATTCACTATCCCCCCTCTCTCTTCTTCCTCATTCACTATCCCCCCCTCTCTCTCTTCTTCCTCATTCACTATCCCCCCCTCTCTCTCTTCTTCCTCATTCACTATCCCCCCCTCTCTCTCTTCTTCCTCATTCACTATCCCCCTCTCTCTCTTCTTCCTCATTCACTATCCTCTCTCTCTCTCTCTCTCTCTCTCTCTCTCTCTCTCTCTCTCTCTCTCTCCCTCCCTCCTCATTCACTCCCCCCCCCCCTTCAATGGTTGGGTGTCAGTGTGGGACATGTGGGGTTCATAGTGAATTCCTCTCAGGAAGTGTCCATGATGTTCTCCTCACCTCTCACTATATACAGAGGACGTCATCAGAAGATCTCCTCCACCTTTATCATTATCAAAGACCTTTCCTTGGCTGGGATGTCATCAGTCTGCTGCAGGCAGGAGAAAGCATTTCCTCAGTCTCCCAGTGATGTCCAGTTCCCTGGGGTCCGGACTCATGAATTCCTCCAGTGTCCGGGTACAATGTGTTTAGACAGGTCCTCTTTAGGAAGATATCAGTGATGATGGATTGGTAGTCTCACACTCTGGGCAGATCCCCCTGGTGATTGGGGGGGGGGGGTCAGAGATGGTTGTGGGGGGGCTCTCAATGATGGGTGGGGGGGCTCTCAATGATGGGTGGGGGGGCTCTCAATGATGGATGGGGGGAGCCAGCTAAAAAAGTTAGGAGCCAAAAAACCGCACCCGACGAGCTTGCGCGCAGAAGCGAACACATATGTGAGTAGTGCCCGCATATGAAAACGGTATTCAAACCACACATGTGAGGTATCGCCGCAATCGTTGGAGCGAGAGCAATAATTCTAGCCCTAGACCTCCTCTGTAACTCAAAACATGCAACCTGTAGAATTTTAAAGTGGCCTATGGAGTTTTTAAAGGGTAAAAGTTTGTCGGCATTCCACGAGCGGACGCAACTTTGAAGTGTGACATGTTGGGTATCAATTTACTCCGCGTAACATTATCTTTCACAATATAAAAAAAATTGGGATAACTTTACTGATGTCTTATTTTTCAATTAAAAAAAATGTCTTTTTTTTTTCCCAGAAAAGTGCGCTTGTAAGACCGCTGCGCAAATACGGTGTGACCAAAAGTATTGCAACGATCACCATTTTATTCTCAAGGGTGCTAGAATAAAAAATATATATAATGTTTGGGGGTTCTAATTGGAGGGAAGGTGATGGCAGTGAAGAACTCATTGGAACTGCTGCTTGTAATGTAACTACTTGTAATGCCAACGGCCACCACAAGATGGCGCCAGATCACAGAAGGAAGCTTAGGCCTGCAGGAGGCCGCAAAGCCGGTAATTTAGGCCGCAGCTTTGCGCAGGCCTAAGCTTCCCCAGGCACCAGGTCACAATTTCTTGTCTCATTTGCGACCGGGCGCCCGGATTTTGTCGAGCCCTGTATTAGAGATGCTACTGGCGTGGAGAACTATTTGGAACCAACTATGTGTAGTTGAAGTTTTTGGATTTGATTTAGTACACCGGTTTTGCACATTTTATATTGTTTGATAATTAATGTGTGAGATCAATCGTTTTTTATTTGTGTATTGTGAACACTAATAGGTTTTGCAGCTCTTCTAGTATTTGGTTTATTTGGTAGCGCAAAGGTTTTTCACTTTTAGAGTTGGTACTCGTATTTTTCCATTCAGGTTGCATTGACACTTGTGTGAATTGTAGAAAGTGGTGGTATGGACTATGGATAGGCGGCAGTGTCAGAAAAGTGTATATAGACAACAGAAGATTTTTTTTATTTTTTGGGGGGGGGGTGCCGGTGTCCTGTCGGTATGAGTCCCCCCCCTCCGATAATGCCCGGCCTTCTCTGCGCAGCGCATGGGCAAACGGAGCAGACGGAAATCTGAGGCTGATCAGCTGTTCTTTAGGTGTACACGGCGCATGCACAAGCAACACGCCGCTCGCTACCAATGCTCGGGGCGGCTTATACATTCAATTACGTCAAGGGGCGGATGCTTTTCTCTGAGGGGCAGATATATTGAACAGTGCTTTTTTTCTTAAAGCGGGGGTTCACCCCAAAAAAATGTTTTTAACATTACATTCAGCCGAGTTGTTAGAACAGGGTTCGACAAATCCCGGTCGCCATGGCGACTAGAAATAGGGTCCTGGCGACTTGGCTTGGAAGGGGGGGGCAAAAAAAAAAACTTTTTTTGTGAGCTGGCGCCATCTGGTGGTGAGCCGTTGGTATTACAAGTTAAGCATTACAAGTTAAACAGCAATTCTAATGTAATTTTTCACTATTTTCACTGCCGTCTTCTTCCCTCTAATTAGACTCCCCAAACATTATATATATTTTTTATCCTAACACCCTAGAGAAGAAAATGGCTATCATTGCAATACTTTCTGTCACGCCGTATTTGCGCACTCCTTTTTGGGAAAAAAATACACTTGTCTTATTTTTTTAATAAAAAAATAAACAGTAAAGTTATCCCCTTTTTTTTTTTTTTTTTTTTTTTTTTTTTAATATTATGAAAGATAATGTTACGCAGAGTAAATTGATACCCAACATGTCACGCTTCAAAATTGCGTCCGCTCGTGGAATGCCGACAAACATTTACCCTTTAAAATCTCCATAGGCGACGTTTAAAAAAAATCTACAGGTTGCATGTTTTGAGTTACAGAGGAGGTCTAGTGCTAGAATAATCGCTCTCGCTCTACCAATCGCGGCGATACCTCACATGTGTGGTTTGAACACCGTTTACATATGCGGGCGCTGCTCACGTATGCGTTCGCTTCTGCGCGCGAGCTCGTCGGGACGGGGCGCGTTTTCAGGCTCCTAACTTTTTTTAGCTGGCTCCTAGATTCCAAGCAAATTTGTCAAACCCTATGTGTGTGTGTGTGTGTGTGTGTGTGTGTGTGTGTGTGTGTGTAATATATATATGTGTGTGTGTGTGTGTGTTCACCGCGGCTTCCGGTAATCTGCGGCACTGGGCGTTCCTAATTGACAGGCTTCCGGCGCATACAGCGCGTCACGAGTTGCCGAAACAAGCCGGACTGCGAGTCGTCTCTATACGGCGCCTGCGCACCGACTTTCGGCAACTCGTGACGCGCTGTATGCGCCAGTCGGAAGCCTGTGAATCAATCAGGAACGCCCAGTCCCGCAGATTCCATACCCGGAAGCCGCGGTGAATATATATTAATTATTATATATATGTGTGTGTGTGTGTGTGTGTGTGTGTGTGTGTGTGTGTGTACGGCAAGTAAATAAAAAAAAAACAGCCTAATGTCATTCTAACAACTCTGCTGAATGTAATGTTAAAAAAATGTTTTGGGTGAACCCTCGCTTTAATAAACTACACGTCTTTACAAGGGGCGTATGCTTTTCTCGAAGGGGCGCCCTTCAGTTGTGTAAACACGTCCCGCAAAGACTTGTACTTCATTGAGAAAACCATCCCCCCCCCCCCCCATAAGAGCATTGCTCAAGAATACATCCGTCCCTTGTTGTAATTGAATGTATTACCCACCCCTAACATCGGGAAAAAGGAACCCACATAGTATGAGTGTTTGTAAGTCACCACATCCCTGTTACATGTAGAAAAAACTAAAATATTCCCTCCATTCACATCTAGGCGGACGAAATCGCGGCGTTTTGTCGCCACAAATAGCGGCGTTTTGTACCGCGATTTGCGGCGACAAAACGCCGGTATTGTCCGCCCAGATGTGCCTCAGAATGACCCCCTCTATGGAGATGCTTCCCATCTCCTAGCCGAAAGACGCCTGAAAAAAAGGTCCGGGACCTTTTTTCAGGCGATAGGCGTTCGGCGTGGACATGTGAACCATCTCCATAGAGGGACATGTATTTCCAGCCCTCTGGCGGCAGCGGCGTAGCGCTACAGGCGTAAAACCGCCTAGATGTGAATGCGGTCTAAGGGTGGGACTTTGGAAGTCTAAAGTCCCACCATTGGGGGGATATTTTTGTTTTTTCTACACCCCTAACATCGAGAGCGAGCGGCGTGTTGCTTGTGCATGCGCCGTCTACACCTGAACTACAGCTGGTCATCCTCAGATTTTTGCCGGCTCCGTTTGCACATGCGCAGTCCAGCCCGGGCATTATTCAACAGGGGACCCATATGCAAATGAGCAAGATACGCCGATTCACGAACGTACGTACGCCCGTCGCAATTAGTTACGCCGTTTATGGAAGAGATACGCCGGCGTAAAGATAAAGCTGGTCTCTAGGTGGCGCAGCCCATGCAAGGTATGGACGTCGGAACAAGCGTATCTTTTTACGTCGTTTGCGCAAGTCGTACGCGAATAGGGCTGTGCGTAAGTTACGTTCACGTAGGAGGCAGCTTTTGACGTATCTTGGGAATTCTATCCGACGCATGCGCACTGTGCTACGTCCACGGACGGCGCATGCACCGTTCATTCAAAACGTCATTTACGCAGGGTCATGGTTTATTTACATAAAACACGCCCACCTCAACACAATTTAAATTAGGCGCGCTTACGCCAGCCCATTTACGCTACACCGCCGTAACTTAGGACGCAAGTGCTTTGTGAATACAGCACTTGCCTCTCTAACTTACGGCGGCGTAGCGTATATGAGATACGCTACGCCTGCCTAACGTTAGGCAGGTCTTACTGAATCTGGCTATATATGTTTTAAATACAGTGTTTGTAAATCAGACGGACTGTTTACATGTGATAATCAGAGGTGTTCTGTCACATTAGCAACCATGTAAGGGGTCAGCAGGTTTGCTGCTTTAAAAATGTAACATGTAAACAGTCCGTCGGATTTCCAAACACTTGCCTAGATTCACATACATTGCCGCAACTTTGTGGCGGCGTAGCTTAAGGCATTTAAGCTACGCCGCCATAAGTTAGCGAGGCAAGTACATGATTCACAATGTACTTGCCTGCAAAGTTACGGCGGCGTAAGGGCGCCTAATTCAAATGTGTGTAAGGGGGCGTGTTTTATGTTAATGGGGCTTGACCTTACGTTTTTGACTTTTTTTTTTTTTTTTAACTTAACTGCGCATGCGCCGGGCGCCTACATTTCCCAGTGTGCATTGCGGCTAAGTACGCCGCACGGGCCTATTGATTTTGACGTGGACGTAAACGACGTCATTCCCGATTCACAGACGACTTGCGCAAACGATGTAAAAATTTTGACGCGGGAACGGCGGCAATACTTAACATTACTATTCCAACTAGGGCCTAGCTCTAACTTTAGGCGGCCTATCTCTAACGTAAACGGCGTAAAAGTACTGCGTCGGCCGGGCGTACGTTTGTGAATCGGCGTATCTACTAATTTACATATTCTACGCCGACCGCAATGGAAGCGCCACCTAGCGGCCATCCGAAATATTGCAATCTAAGATAGGACGGCGCATATCTTAGATATGTTTAAGTGTATCTCTGATTGAGAATACACTTAAACATAGGTCGGCGTAGATTCTGAGTTAGGTCGGCTTATCTACTGATAAGCCGGCCTAACTCTTTCTGAATCTACCTAACTGTATTTAAGCACATAAGCTCTGTTTTGTGTTGAAAATAAGTGTGAAATCTAAAACTCCGGTGGGTGTAACAAGATGTCCGCTTGCCCCCTTCTCTATCGTTACAATGGCAAGGGAATGCCACTTCCGGAGCAATCTGTGATGGGGAGCGGAATGTGACAGGACACCGACATCGCCCCAGTGTAAAAGTACTCTTAGTAGAGCTGCTCACTTTTAATCGTAACAAAAAAAAAATCTTGATCGCGATTCAATCTCCCCACTATCTTAATCCAGCATTTCCACAAGTCATTCATGTAACAAGTGATCACAAGTGTAGTCAGTGGAGGCTCCCGGTGCTGGGAGGGGAAGCTTTGGCTGTGACCTGTTTGACGGGTTTGTGTTATTTTATTTCTTTGGGTGTGTATCTTCCACTTATTTCCTACTGTAGATCGTCTGTCACTCAGCTGAACTTATAATACACCTTCCATCTGTGATCAGTGAGGTGGCACTGGGCCTCAGGCTGCGGAGGGGTGCCATCATTGGGGTGGCACTGAGCATCTGGCTGGGGGGGGGGTAGTTAGGGGTGGAGTGGTGGTGGCATTGGGCTTTGGGGGGGATGGTATTGCAATCAGTGGATGCAGCACTGGGCACCAGGTGGGAGGGGGGGTTAATGCAATTGGCGGGGGGGGGGGGGGGATCAGTGTGGATTTATACCTGATTAGGTTGCCAGGCTAGATTTATGATGTGCATCACAAAGCCCCACTTTAGGTGACATCTATTTTCAGCAGTCTGTTAGGCACGCATCTTACCTCCATTTATATTAAATTTGCATCACTGTCCCCAAATCCCCTTTTCAATGTGCTCCTTCAGAGGATTCACTTGTTGGATCAGGCCCCGCCCCCTTGCCGTTCAGTTCTGTGTGGACTGTTCACACATCATTGTGTCTGCTGCAAAAGGTGGAAGAACCTAGAATATGAAATATATTTTCAGTTCTTTCACACTTTTTTGTTATGTAGAATTCCACATGTGTTACTTCATAGTTCTGATGTCTTCAGTGTGAATCTACAATTTTCATAGTCATGACAATAAAGAAAACTCTTTAAATGAGAAGGTGCGTCCAAACTTTTGGTCTGTACTGTGTATTAAAAAAAAAAATTAAAGCCAGCAGTTACAAATCCTGCAGCTGCTGACTTTTTTTTAATAAATGGACACTTACCTTTCCAGGGTGACCGCGATGTCGGGTGACCGCCATCCTCAGTAAGGGAATGGGGAAGTGAAGACTTGTGGCTTCACTTCCTGGTTTCCTACCGCACACGTGTGAGTCGTGCTGCAGGTCCTCACTGGTCCCTGCTGTCTTCTGCGTCTCCCAGAAGACAGTGGGGTAGGACAGAATAGGCGGCGGAAGTGGCGTAGGTCACCTCGATCGCCGAGGCGACCTATGCCTGGAAGTGGGAGTAAATACCTGTATTACACATGTCTTCTGGGACCTGTGTGTCTACCGGAGAACAGAGTAGGCACCGGACATGGCATAGGTCATCGCAATTGGTTCCATGTGCAGAGCCCACCAGGAAGTCGGGACGGCGCTGTGCTAATCACAGGCGGGGAGACCTTTCCTGATCTCTGCAGCCGAGCATCGGACAATGTCTCCCTGCCTATGATTAGCGCAGTGCCGACTTCCTGGCGGGCTCTGCACACAGAGTGTATGGACACGCCAGAGCTCATCCCTAATCGCGATCACCGTAGTGATGTATTCCAGGAAGTGGAAGCAAATACCTGTATTACAGGTATCTGCTCCCTCCGACTGCCAAATGTGACACCGGAGGCGAGGAGGATTCCAAAAAACTTTAAGCCTTTGCGGTGTGCAGTACTGCATTTGGCCACCGGTGCAGGGGCACCGGTGACGCTCGAAGCTGCTCGGATGCACTCCGTTCCTGAGTGTTTCCGAGTGCATCTAAACGTTTCAGAATATTTCCTAGTCTCTCCGGTGACCCGCCACCCACCTTTGGCCACATGCGGTACTGCATACAATGGACGTCATGGTGGAACAAATCCTTTTAGTTTCCATTGACTTCTATGGGGGAACTCGATTTGATATGCGAGTGCTTTGGATTACGAGCATTCTCCTGGAACGGATTATCCTCGTAATCCGAGGTTCCGCTGTACCGATACTTTTATAATAAAAAAAATCCAAGTACTCACCATTACTGATTGTCATGTGACAGTGGGACGAATATGCAGCACTGATGACGTGTGGACTGTCAGTAGGTTTCTGTTTTTTGGAGTGCGAGGGGAGTGTTCGGTGTTGGTGTGTGTTTTTTTTTATTTTTTATTTTAACAATTTAACCTTTTAAATATTACTATTTTTTATTTTATATTTTTTAAATCGGCCCGGTTGGGGGGGGGGGGGGGGGGGGTTGGTGAGATACCGGGGGTCTTAACAGACCCTGGCCTCTCCCTTTTTGAGACGGGGTTAAGGAATGAGGACAGAGATTCCCCAGTCTCTTTCTGAAAATGAATAGACAGGAGAAAGAGGCTCCTCACATTCATAAACTGAAGCACCATAAACAGTTTACAATGCTCCGTTATGAATGGACAGAGGCAGAGATCACCTGACTCTGTGCATTCAGAAAAGGAAGGAGCTGGTAAATGATGGATTTACCCACTCCTTCCTCTGCTTCATCCTGACAGATTAAGGGGGGGGGGGGGGCGCCCAGAGCAGCCTGGAGGAGGTTTACGGAAACAGTGAGGGGTGATCGATGGAGGGGGGGGGGAGTTGCACGCAGGGGTGCAACGGATCGTCACCGATCCGAACACCACGCGATCCCCGGAGCCTCGGCCGTAGGAAAGTCCCCGGCTTCGGCCTAGCTCCGGAGCGGCGACCATCTTGCTCCACCCCCGTGTGCTTATCAGAGCTCAATGCATAGCGTGACACGCCTCCCTGCACAGCGCGCTCACTGCAGACATGTGGAGAATGGAGACAGCATCTGTGAGCTCCTGCAGGTAGGAGATCCGTTCTGCTTTTAAGCAATGTGCTGGATTTAAAAGGAAGGACACTGCAGTCCTATCATCCGATCAGCACTTCCTGGCCATAAATCATTAGCCGGGACCTGCTGATCAGTAAGTGGTGGAGCGAATGGCAGCACAGCCAAGGCGGCTGGCGCACACGTACCCCCCCCCCCAGAACAGCCAGATCGTGTGTGTGTGTTTGTTATCCTAACCTTGACCTTTTTTTGTTTCGTTTTTTAGGGTTATATTATTTTTTTTTTTTTTTTTTTTTTTTTTCCATTCCTGACACTATCACATTTCCAACATGGGGAATATGTTTGCAAACCTGTTCAAAGGCCTTTTCGGCAAGAAAGAGATGCGTATTCTGATGGTGGGGTTGGATGCGGCAGGTAAAACCACTATTCTATACAAGCTGAAGCTAGGAGAAATCGTCACCACCATCCCTACAATAGGTGAGTGTGAGGACTGACCCCCCCCCCCAATTACTGTAATGTGTGGCATTTATACAGATGTAATGACTCTGAATGCCTTTGCTTTCCTTTCCAGGTTTTAACGTAGAGACAGTAGAATATAAGAACATCAGTTTTACGGTGTGGGATGTGGGCGGTCAAGACAAGATCCGGCCTCTGTGGCGTCATTACTTCCAGAACACACAAGGTAAGACAAAGCCCAGGAGTTCACATCTAATGTGTGGAGAGGTACATTGTTTATGGTGGTGCTGGAGACGCCTCGTCCTCCTCCTCCTCCTCCTCCGTATGGACGATGATGATTCTACATATTGATGATATAAATAATAATGTGCAGAAAATTAACTCTAATGGCGTGAAAACCTTTGCAACAGTGCAACAATAGTGCAATATAACAGTGTAATGCTTAAAGCGGTGGTTCCCCTAAAAATAAACTTTTGACATTGCATTTGCTACATATACAATTAGAATCGGCTGGTTTTATTGAAAAAATACCTCCGTACGTAGCATTTGCTATATTCGTTCCCACCGCCACTTCCGGGTACGATGCTGGCGGTGGGCGTTCCTAATTGATGGACAGGCATCCGACCGACGCATCCATCGCGTCACGAGATGCCGAACGTCGGTGCGGCTAAATACGGCGCATGCGCACCGACGTTCGGCATCTCGTGACGCGATGGATGCGTCGGTCGGATGCCTGTCCATCAATTAGGAACGCCCACCGCCAGCATCGTACCCGGAAGTGGCGGTGGGAACGAATATAGCAAATGCTACGTACGGAGGTATTTTTTCAATAAAACCAGCTGATTCTAATTGTAATTAATGTAGCAAATGCAATGTCAAAAGTTTATTTTTAGGGGAACCACCGCTTTAAATAGTCCCAATTTGTGACTCAGTAGGTGCAGAGACCTATACACTCCCTGTGTAGGAAATTGCAAACAGAGACTTGTGTGGGATGCGCCTCCCTGATTCCCAGTAGTTTTTCACTGGCAGGTAACAAGATCTTCCCCGCTGACACAGCTCATGAGAGAGAACCTGATTGCGCAATACAATAACCACCATTAGCGGATATAACACAAGGTTCTAATGTGGGCACACTCACGAATCCCTGGACAAAACTAGGCAACAACAAGCCACTCAGGATGGATGTTCTCCTCATTCAGACGTGTAGTCTGTCATTCCCATTCGTAACTCCTCCCCCACGCGTTGCGTCACTAGACACGTGACTTAGTCATGTCATATTGATGAACGTCTTTGTGCTTATGCAGCTAAATAACCAGAGACGGTGCAGCATTTTAGCTTACAGTTCTCTGGGTTTGTTTAAAAATCCAGCGGTCTAGTGATGTTTTCACCACTTGCCCTCTGGAATATTTACCCCCCTCCTGACCATGCCTTTTTTTGCAATATAGTCATTTCAACTGAGTTGTGCAACACTGTATACAAAGTGTGTGTGTATGTGTGTGTGTGTGTGTATATATATATATATATATACACACACACACACATTATAATTATATATATATATATATATATTAGTGTGTGTGTGTGTGTGTGTGTGTGTGTGTGTATATATAATATACACTCTATCCCAACAAATGGAGCTCCCTTTTGGTGATATTTGATCACATCTGCATGTTTTATTTTTTGCACTATAAAGAAGTCTGACCATTTTGGAGAGATCCCTCTCCTCTCCCCATTCCCCCCTCTCGCTCTTTCTTTCTGCTATAAAACATCCAATAAGCCATTTTAAAATCAAATTGCTTCACAAATTTTAGGCCAATCTGTATTCTGCTTCATGTCTTGAGGGGGGGAGGTTTGCATGCGCCGAGCTCCATGCCACGGTCTGTGACTCCTCTGTGCGCACGTGTGGGAGTGATGTCATCGCGGCGAGGCCAATCAGACGGCTGGAAGACACGTAGCCAGTGTTTGTGTTCGGAGGTGCTTTTTCTAGGGGAAGACATCGATTCTAGTCCCTGACATGAGATCCGTAACGCCTCCTCTTGTCAGAAATGGTATCGACAGGCGCTAGAGGACAGAGTCCCCTGGACCCGCAGCTTAGTTTCTGCTTCACTGCAGAAGTGACCCCTGCAGGCGGAATTCCGTGTGTATATACGTGATGCGGCACACGCAGCTTCTCCGCCCTGTAGCAGTAAAACTACTATAGGGTGGTCGCTAAGTGGTTAATCTGTTCTTATAAGGGTGAGTTGTTCTACAGCAGCATGGCCCCCATTTCACTAAGTACAGGCTCCTTTTTATCAAGTGCCTTTCAGGCCCCTTTCACACAGGCCAGAGCCCACACAAACGCAGCTCACTCTGCTGTATGGGCAGTTGGGTGTAAATGGGCCGCCTGTCCATTGGCCAGGCGGAGGGGAAACGGTTCCCATCCATTTGTTTTTTTGGATCGGACCTGGAAGTGAGCAGTTGTCATTGAAGTCTCGGTGCATAGGCCAAGTTCAGCACAGCATCCGTATGCAATCTGGTCTTGGGGTGAGTGTCCATTGGGGGAGATGGAGCTAAACTGGTTCTAAAGGATTTTTTTTTTTTCCTAATGCATAAAAGCGGAGTTCCGCCTAAAAATAAAATATTAAACGCCAATAGCTACAAATACTGCAGCTGCTGACTTATAATAAATGGACACTTACCTGTCCAGGGTGCCCGCAATTTCGGCAGCCGAAGCCGATCAATCTCTTGGCTGCCCCCGCCGCCATCCTCGGTGAGGGAATCGGGAAGTGAAGCCTTGCGGATTCACTTCCCGGTTCCCTACTGCGCGAGTCGCGCTGCGCATCCTCACTGGTCCCTGCTGTCTTCTGGGACCTGTTTCCTGCCCCCCTTCTCTTACTCCTTGTTGGGGGGGTGGGGGGGAATGGGAAGAGTAGCAGTGCTGGGGGAGTTCTGATCATCCCATTTAGGTGCTCTTGATTAAATCTGCTGATCTGAGGACTTTTAATGGCAAATATAATCACAGGCAATGTTACTCACTGTGTCTCTGGCTTCGTAGTGTCTCACAGCAGTGACCCCTATGCTGAAATCAGGAAATGGGGTCTTCTCCAGCCCCTCCCACTTGACATTCCTCACCAGTCAGCTGACCCCTAGTCTCTGCCCCCCACCCATGCCTTGAACTGGGCAGCTGCGACTAGGCTGAGTGGGTGGCCATGAAAAGGCTGGGAGAGTGGTGTGCGATTCAGGAACAGCCCGGGGGTTTAGTGACCCCTGGCAAATTCTAATTCGACCCCCAGGTTGAGAACCACTGCTTTAGAGGGTTTACTTCCTCTTTAAGACTGCAGTTACAAATAGTGTAGCTGCTGACTTTTTAATATTGGGACACTTACCTGTCCAGGGAGCCTACAATATCCTCGCCTGAAGCCGACCCGTCCCTCAGCTCTGGCCGACATCCTTTACTAAGGGAAATGGGGAAGTGAGGCCTTACGACTTCACAGCCTGCTTCCTACTGCGCATGCGCGAGTCACGCTGCGCAATCTGAATGGTCACTGCTGTCTTCTGGGACCCGTGTCCCCGGGAGGAGGAGGGGCCGGACATTACACAAAGTGCAGTGATCTATGCCCAGAAGTGGGAGCAGATACCTGGATTTGACAAGTATCTGTCCCCGCAATTTTGAAGCGCAATATGTTGTGACTCAGCGTAACGTTTTTCAACTTATTGGGGGGGGGGTTTAACGTTACTGTTTATTTCAATAAAAATTATTAGTAATTTTCTATCAGAAAATACAGATTAAAACTTGTGAACAAGTGTCAGAAAAAACGCCTGGTTCTCAAGTGGTTAAAGGAGAAGTTCACCTTTCGTAACAAGTCACACCCATATTCAGGGTGTAACATGTTATGGACGCCCCAACCCCCGCACCTCCTCCATATGACAGCTAGTGTGGCAGATCATTGAAAACTACAAGTCGTAAAGGATATCTGGGATTGTAACACACAGCTGTGTAAATGAATGACGCGGTCGTGTGATTAGAAACAATAGACGGCTAGTACAGGGAACTATGGGGGGGATTTGGCTGGTACCACCTGTTCCTTTTTAGATCGGAGGTCGGCAACCCGTTGATCGCCGTTGGGTCCCGGCCTTGCCGACCCCCTGTCTAAACTCGTCGTCCTCCCTCCACCATTCTGCACGGTATGCTCCGGCTCTCGAGAATAGAGAAGAGGCAGAAGATTTGCGGTGAAAGTATCTATGCCGGGCAAAAACGGAGGCACGGGGTATAGAATTTTGAGAACCGCACCCGTTGTAACAGCAGAACGGAGACACAGGCATATCACTTTTAACAGAGGCAACCCCTTTTTTTTTCTGTGTGGATTTTTGGGGAGATAATAAACCTCCAGGCATCGCTAGTAGTATAACGGAACTGTGGGTGTGATGAATGGTCTGTATTGTGAATATTTGGGGTTTCCCTCCTATTGGTGGGTCAGTGTGTGATGGCCTCTCTCTCCATATGCAGGTTTAATCTTCGTGGTGGACAGCAACGATCGGGAGCGAGTGAACGAAGCACGGGAAGAGTTGATGAGGATGTTGGCGGAAGACGAACTCCGAGACGCAGTATTGTTGACGTTCGCCAACAAACAGGTAAATGAGCACCTCCAGGGGGCGCTGCAAGGGAAGTCCGGTGTCTGTCCATGCAGTCTGTCCCTCCTATAGATTTCTCTTCACCTTACATTCTAACAGTTGGACAGAAAGTGAAGTCAACACAACACACTACTGGCTAGAGGATAATGTTGTATTAGAGCCAGGGCCAGCAACAGATAACAACCTACCTTCCAACTGCGGCCATGTGAGGGGTAGATCATGGCTGGATTTGGCTTTTGTTTTGTTTTTGGTACCACCCCACTGGTATATTCCGTTGCTTTGAATGAAGACTTTGTTCCTTCTCCTCCGACCCCAGCAATGGAACACTTACTGGAGGGGAGCAGGCGGGAGCGCCAGTGGGGGACATAAGGGGTTGGGGCTTCTCTGAAATTCCATTGCACAAAGCAATAATAATATTATTCAGGATTTGTATAGCGCCAACAGTTTACACAGCGCTTTACAACTTGAGGGTAGACAATACAAAACACTTTAATACAGGAGGAATCAGAGGACCCTGCTCCTTAGCGCACCTCCCGCCACAGTGTGAAAGAGGCCTGACGTTATAGCACCGCTATACTGTCTGGAATGGTGACGGTATTCGGCCCCTAGCTGTGCGGTTTTAACCCCCGCTAGCGGCCGAAAAGGGTTAATACCGGTGCACTAGCAGGACTGCTCCACAAGTCCCGCTAACCGCATCTTTTGGAGCGGTTTGTTTACCGCTCTTTACCATTAAAAACAATGGGACACCGCCGTAATACCGCCGGCAATGCGCCTCTGCAGAGGCGCATTGCCGGCGGTATTACGGCGGTGTTCCATTGTTTTCAATGGGAAAGAGTGGTAAACACACCGCTCCAAAAGATGCGGTTAGCAGGACTTTTGGAGCGGTCCTGCTAGTGCACTGCCTCTGGGCTTTCACACTGAGACTGCAGGGCAGGAGTTTTTCAGGCTGTATTTAGGTGCCTCAGTGTGAAAGGGGCCTTATAGCTTACAATGTAAGAGAGCAGGTCAAGAGGTAATAACTGTGGGGGATGGGCTAATAAAGAAAAATAAATGTACAGTTGTTGGGTGGGGGGGCAGACAGGCTTCTCTGAAGAGATGAGTTTTCAGGTATAGAAGGCAAGTGTGTGTAGTGAAAAAAACACTTGAATGGATCTCCACCCACCCATGTGGTGGGTTTACTTTTTCTTAAAGTGGAGTTCCACTCAAAAATGGAACTTCCACTTTTTTGGATCTCTCTGGTGTCACATTTGGCATCTTTTCAGGGGGGGGGGGGAGCAGATACCTGTGTAATACAGGCATTTTGCTCCCCCTTCCTGGCATAGATCACCTCTATGATCGAGGTGACCTACGCCACGTCCGGCGCCTCCACTGTCTTCTGAGAAACACACAGGTCCCAGAAGACAGCAGGGACCAGTGAGGAGGCGCATCGCGACTCGTGCATGTGCAGTAGGGAATCGGGAAGTAAAGCAGCAAGGCTTCACTTCCTGATTTCCTCACCGAGGATGGTGGCGGGGGGGAGCCGGGCGACTGATTGGCTTTGGCTGCCGACATCGCGGGCGCCCTGGACAGGTAAGTGTCCATTTATTAAAGGTCAGCAGCTGCAGTAGTTGTAGTTGCTGGCATTTAATTAAAACAAATATATATATATATATATATATATATATATATATATATATATATATATATATATATATATATATTTGATAATGGGGAAGGTAGTGCTGTGCTAATAAGTAATGAATGGACAGGTGAGGGAAGCAAATGAAAATTGGTATAACTGTGATTAGGAGCGGTATAGCCAAAATGGCATAAGCATAAAAATGATCAGTGAACAAATAACAATACTGGTGTAAATCATATAACTCCACAAGTTCCTCTTGATGTGATGAAATATACTATGAATAAAGTGATGGATGGTGCAAAAAATTATGTGTAATACAACGTCCAAGTAACTGTGATGGGTAACAGTAATAGACTGGTGATAAACAGTCCATAAACAGGGCTTAAACAATATCAGCAAAGAATATATAAATAATATTTCAAAAGTCCAAAGAGTAGGAAAAAGTGCTAGTGTGGGTCCGCAATATGAAGTGGAAGGGGGATGGGTATCCAGTGATCCTTTTTGAGATGAATAAGGATGTCCCCTTACCTTACTGCTGTAAGGTAACAGCATATAGATCCAACCACATTAGATGGTTATCCCGATGGGCTCTGATCCAAAGACGGCAGGTCCTTCTTATATTTATTGTCTCTCTAGGCAAGCTTTCTCTACAAAGTCCCCAGAATCTCACTTTTTTTTTTTTCTCTTCCCCCTCCACCCTTATTTCTTGTTCCCTTTTTCAGGATCTGCCGAACGCCATGAACGCCGCGGAAATAACAGACAAGCTGGGATTGCACTCCCTCCGTCATAGAAACTGGTACATCCAGGCAACCTGTGCAACTAGCGGAGACGGTCTCTACGAAGGACTGGATTGGCTGTCCAATCAGCTCCGGAACCAGAAATAAAAACCACCAATCATTATATATATTTTTTTTCTCGGGTTTAAGTTTTTTTCTTTTTTTTTTTTGTTCTTTTTGTCCCCCATCTCCTCTTCATGCCTTCCTACTCCCTCCTATTTGCTTCTCTTTAATGTGGCCAACTGGTCAACTTTGCGGTCTTGAGTGCTGCAACCAGTACTTCCCTCCCCCCTCCCCCCTACAGTGTGTATCCCACCATGCTGTACATGTGGCAATGAAGAGCCTGAACACAGTTAGGTGTCTTTATTTAATGTAAATAGTTTTTGTTTTTGGGGTTTTTCTTTTTTTTTTCAATGAGGCAGTTTCTGGTACTCCTATGCAATATTACAATTTTTTTCTTTTCTTTTTTTCTTTTCTTTTTTTCTTTTAACGTATCAGATCACCGTCTAGTACTGGAAGGCAGAACAAATCACAAGTGTGTGTGATCGAGGCTGCTAAATTTATCATCGCCCCCCCCCTTTTCTTTTCTTTTTTTTTCAGAAAATTAAAACGTTTTGCCAGTTTACCTCACATGCTGACAGGTGCGTGCGTCAGTCCCTTTCTAACAAAAAAAAGGTGACAATGTGTTACTTTTTTTTTTTTTGTTACTGGTCAACTTTTTGGAGACTGCTTTAGAAACCGATTTAAAATAAAAATAAATTGGGAGCTGGAGAATATTCATATTTTAGGGGTTAAACGTAATGCTATGAATTCCTTTGCATGATGAACAGGTCTGCTTTTTATCGCCGCGCCGCCGGATCTGTCTGCATTTTTGCAGCTTCTGTGCTTCTGTTTGTGCTCGAGTGACGACGACTTTTTTTTTTTTTTGTAGATTTAAAAATTGTACAATGCTAAGCAACCAGCCACGAAAGTATACGGGAAGTGAGAAATACTCCTTTCTTTTAAAATTGCACTGGAAATTCAGTTACACAAATTGCGAAAGAACATCAGATCATTGTTTTTTTTTTTTTTGTTTTTTTTCGGAACCGATTTATACAAAGCATAGGCGGGACACTTGCAGGTCTAGCTGTGCGAATCATACTGGTATGGAGACTAGGGGGGCATTTGAACTTTCCCTTGTTTTACCCCCATTCCGCCAGCCCCCGGGGCTGCTGTTAGAAACCACGCGGTCACATCCAAGTCGCACCCATCCAAAGTTGCACGACTCTGGAGTCTTGCGCGTTACTGGGACAAAAAAATAAAGTTTCGGCTGGACGTGCACGTTAACCATTCAAAGCGGAAAGGCTTCTTGTACAGATTTAAAGCCCATCTCTGGGTAAAAAAAAAAAACGTTTCCCATGCAGTTGGACGGTTCAACGCGTTTTGTCTAGGGGTGAGGAAAAAGTTTATACTCGCCCGCTCTTTCATTCTTCCTGAAAATGGCGCCCCCCCTATTCCAGCAGTGAACTGTTCCTGGTCTATAGAGCGTCTTGCTCTCAGGAACGGTCCATCACTAGAGGGGGGGGGGGGTTGGACCGATTCTTGTACAAGGAGGGATCAGGTAAGTGAATCTTCTTTCTCCTCTACCCTAGACAGTCCCCCTCTGCATAGGAAAACTTTCCTGGAGTCGGGCTTTAAACCTTTTTTTTTGGTTGAATTTTTATGGCCGCCTGGACAAGGCGGTCAACCACAGGCTTTGGTGCCCACGTGACTGCCGGCCGCCCCTTCATATCTGTCGGTGAAAATCCCAAGCCACAGCTTCTTGCATCGTCTGGGTGCCCTTGATGGCGGCTTAAAGCTTTACCGGGATGGCAGTGACCTCAGAATCCTTTGTGTCCCCAGAGTGTGAATGTCTCGGGGCCACACAACTCGGCCCTGATCCCAATCCTTTCTACAACTTTGAGTAACTGATTGCCTAGAACCCCCCCCCCCCCCCCCCCCTCCTGTTGCAGTCATTCCATACAAGAACGCAGACATCTCTCCTGTCTGGAATCATTCCCGGCGGCACGCCTCTTGCTGCAAGGCTCAGATTTGCCATTTAATAACTATATATATATTTTTTTTTTTTTATTATTATTCCTCTTACTTCTGATCAACACTGAAACGCTGGAACTCGGTGGAACGTTAAGGACCTGTGCGAGCCGGTTCATTTAGTGATGTGGAATCTTTATTGTTTTCAGTAAACAAAATCGTAATCAAAACTGTTTTGTAAACTTGTTTTCATTTGGACAAACAAGCACTGTAATTAAAGCTATTAGAATAAAATTCCATCTATTTCACATCCCGTCTCCTGCCTTTTGTGTGTTGCTGACGGCCTAAAATAAAGATGTATTTTTCTCTGCAGTTCTGGAAAGGGGATGCGGGTTTTCTATTTTGTCTACTGAGGGACACAGCTTGATAAATGACCCCTTTCCAGACTGGCCTATTGTAATGTATTATAACGGCTGGGTGGGTGCACCATTATCCTGGGAGGATCACTGCTGGTATGCGAGCACTGTGGCCAATCGCAGCAGGTCACAAGACAATTGTACACGATGAATGGCTTTGTTGCATGCCATTAATTGTGTACTATTGTGATGAGCTCTGTGATTGGTCACAGTGATCACATGGTACAGACAAGGCCAGTTGCGGCCCGTGGTTACCATGGGATTGGCTGTGGCCCGCCGGTACCATGGGATTGGCTGTGGCCCGCCGGTACCATGGGATTGGCTGTGGCCCGCCGGTACCATGGGATTGGTAATAAAGAATAATTTTTGTAATTATTTAAACATGTTGTGATATTTCCTGATGTTCATTATTTTCACTCTCCTAATTTAACAATTTACTCTGAAAGAGCAATTTATACCAAACAAGATCAGCTTTTCACCGATCGGTTCCGGCCTCAACTACATCTCTATGCTATACACTCAATTCAGTGTGTGTGTGTGTATATGTATATATGTGTGTGTGTGTGTGTGTGTGTGTATGTGTGTGTATATGTGTATGTATATATATATATATATATATATATATATATATATATATATATATATATATATATATATATATATATATATATATATATATACATACGCTAACCGGTTGTTGTCCCCCCCCATGTGGTGTCAGCATGCAAAAAGTACTGCCAACAACCAGCAAATCCTGTTTACGCTGTGATTGGACACAGCTGATCACAAGGTAAAGGGCTGCTGTGATGAGCCCTTTATCCTCTTCTGTGATTAGCTGTGTCCGAAGACTGTTGATGGCCTGCCGGGCCATTGTTTTCTCCCAGTGGGGGAAGCTATCCCTGCTGGGTGAAGACGGCGATAATCACTAGCGGCTATAGAAGGTGCTAGCGATAATTGCAAGAGAATCCAGCAGGCTGGTTGTAATCGATCAACTTGGTAGGCCTGCCCATACATGGTTAGAATCTTGGCTGGTTCCTACTCAACCGGCCAAGATTCTAACCCTGTATGGCCTGCCTTACTCTAAGCCTACTCCCACCCACATGCTTGTCCAGTCCATCACCTTTACTCTCAGCTTCTTTAGCAAGGTAGTGGTCGTCTTGGAGGTGTGTTTGGGGTCGTTATCATGTTGGAATACTTCCCTGCGGCCCAGTCTCTGAAGGGAGGGGATCATGCTCTGCTTCAGTATGTCACAGTACATGTTGGCATTCATGGTTCCCTCAATGATCTGTAGCTCCCCAGTGCCGGCAGCACTCATGCAGTCGCAGACCATGACACTCCCACCACCATGCCTGACTGAAGACAAGACGCACTTGTCTTTTGTCCTCACCTGGTTGCCGCCACACCCTAAGTGAAAATGTCCAAATTGGGCCCAATTCCAACATAACGACCCCAAACACACATCCAAGACCACCACTGCCTTGCTAAAGAAGCTGAGGGTAAAGGTGATGGACTGGCCAAGCATGTCTCCAGACCTAAACCCTATTGATCATCTGTGGGACATCCTCAAATGGAAGGTGGAGGAGCGCAAGGTCTCCAACATCCACCAGCGCCGTGATGTCGTCATGGAGGAGGGGAAGAGGACTCCAGTGGCCACCTGTCTGAAGCTCTGGTGACCTCCATTTACACTTTACATTGTAGCAAAGTGTCATTTCTTCAGTGTTGTCACATGAAAAATAATAAAATAGTTACAAAAATGTGAGGGTGTACTTACTTTTGTGAGATACTGTATATGTCTAATAAAGACATGAATGACCAAGTTTGGGATGGAGGAACTTTACTGTCCTGACCTCATCCATGTCTTTATGGACCTTGCTTTGTGCACTGGAACAAATCATTTGGTGGAGGGGGGATTATGGTGTGGGGGGAGGGGGGATTATGGTGTGGGGTTGTTTTTCAGGGGTTGGGTTGGCCCCTTAGTTCCAGTGAAGGGAACTCTTAACACGTCAGCATACCAAGACATTTTGGACAATTTCATGCTCCCAACTTTGTGGGAACAGTTTGGGGGACGGCCCCTTCCTGTTCCAACATGACTGCGCACTAGTGCACAAAGCAAGGTCCATAAAGACATGGATGAGGGAGTTTGAGGTGGAGGAACTTGACTATCCTGCACAGAGTCCTGACCTCCACCAGATAGAACACCTTTGGGATGAATTAGAGTGGAGACTGTGAACCAGGTCTTCTCGTCCAACATCAGTGCCTGACCTCACAATTGCTCTTCTGGAAGAACGGTCAAACATTCCCATAGACACACTCCTAAACCTTGTGGACGGCCTTCCCAGAAGAGGTGAAGCTGCAAAGGGGCGGGGCCAACTCAATATTGAACCCTACGGACTAAGACTGGGAAGCCATTAAAGTTCATGTGCGTGTAAAGGCAGGCGTCCCAATACTTTTGGTAATCTAGTGTACGTCACATGTTGGCAATATACAATGTCCTTGTAAAGAGAAAAAAAAAAACTCGGAAAGATGGCGTCCTGGCTCTGCCCTGCGTGATAACGTCACTTCCTGCTGACGTGTTGCGCCAAATCGGTGTAACAAATATTGTTTTATTTGGAGGTGATATTTATTGCAAATCTTTTTTTGTGCTATACGTATAAATATATATATTTTTTTTTCATATTGTGTGATGAGAGGATAGATTTATTTTCTTAAATATTATAGAGCTTCACTTTTTTATGGTATTTGACATTTATGAGTGTGATGATCGCACTTCTTTTGGTAGCTTTTCTGTAGCAAACTGGTTTGTTTTTTTTGCTGTGTTATTTCGATAATAATGCAGGGTATTTTTTTTTTTTTTTCTTTATCTCAAATATTACTACTCAGAATCTGCAGCCTCTCTGTCCTGGAAAGTCCCCCCCATGAAAGTTTCATTCTGAATGTTTGATGATAAACTCAGACACCGCGCCGTTATTTATATGACGATATTTGCACAGTCAGTCCTGGCTGCTGTAGACAAGTTAATCTAAACCCAGTCACTACAATCTAGATTCCAGCAGTTGTAAGAAAATGTTTAACCACTTCCGATGGGCCGCGACTGGCCGCAGCCAATCCCATGGTACCGATGGGCCGCGACTGGCTGCAGCCAATCCCATGGTACCGATGGGCCGCGACTGGCCGCAGCCGATCCCATGGTACCGATGGGCCGCGTCTGGCCACAGCCAATCGCATGGTACCGATGGGCCGTGTCTGGCCACAGCCAATCGCATGGTACCGATGGGCCGTGTCTGGCCGCAGCCAATCCCATGGTACCGATGGGCGTCACTTCCCGCCCGGACTATAACAGAATGACGGCCGGGCGGTGGTTCAGTTATCCTGACTTGACTTCATATGACGTCCAGCAGGATAACAGCCGGTGCATGCCCGTGGGGTGGGGGGGGCATGCATCGGGGGTGCGGTGTGTCAGTCTCACACACCGCTACACCGATCTCGTTAAGGAGCCTCCGACGTAGGCTCTTTACCACGTGATCAGCCGTGTCCAATCACGGCTGATCACGATGTAAACAGGAAGAGCCGTTGATCGGCCTTTCCTCACTCACGTCTGACAGACACGAGTAGAGGAGAACTGATTGGCTGCGTTTCTGACGGGGGGGGTCTGTGCTGATTGTTTATCAGCGCAGCCCCCCCCCCCCTCGGATGCCCGCCCAGGACCATCAGGGATGGTCATCACCCTAGACCACCAGGGAAATTCCAATCAGTGCCCAGGCAGCTGCCAGTGTCCATCCCCAATGCCTGCCAGTGCCATCAGTGATGCCTATCTGTGCTGCATATCAGTGCCCAGAAGTGCTGCCTATCAGTGCCACTCATAAGTAACCATCTGAAACAAAAGGAAAACCTTTTTTTTTTTTTTTTTTCAAATTTTTCAGTTTTTTTTTAGCAAAAAATAAAAACCGCAGAGATGATCAAATACCACCAAAAGAAAGCTCTATTAGTGGGAACAAAATTATAAAAATTCTATTTGGGTGCAGTGTAGCATGACTGCACAATTGTAATTTAAACAGTGACAGCGCTGAAAATTGGCCTGGGCAGGAAGGGGGAGTAAGTGCCTGGTATTGAAGTGGTTAAAGGTAAAGTGGAAAAAAAAACACACACACACCACGTCTGGTTCTTACCATGAATGAAGAGTCACCCATATGCTGGTGGCTACTGTGTTGAAATCTGAAGCCCTCTGGGCCACTGGATACCCCTGCAGCTGTGATCTTTCGGTCCTTTAATATGAGCATCTCCACCCATCACAGGCACTCTTCAAGTGCTGGCTATGCCCTCCTTTTCCGCCCCTGTGCTTCGTTAATAGACGCTGTACTATTGGTTCCGACAGTGAAAAGCACTCCATGAATGGAGGATGGTTGGATGAAGAAAATAGCCAAACGTTTGTGGACACCTGACCATCACACCTATAATAGCTAATTGGGTCTCCCATTCCAAAACCATGGCCATTAATATAAGAGTTGCCTTCCCCTTTGCAGTTACAAACAAGTCTTCTTGGAAGGCTTTCCACAGGATTTTGGAGGGTGTCTGTGGGAATTTGTCCCCATTTGTGAGGCCAGGTAATGATGTTGGATAAGATGTTAAAGCGGGGGTTCTGCGGGACATCGTTTTTTGTTTTTTTTTGCTGTGCATCTATGGGATTTCGATTTGTCAAGCTTGTACTCACTTGTCTTCTGTTTCTATTCCCCCCCACTGTCAATCGGCCGTAGATGATACTTTATAAAAATTCCTCCTGGAATGTTCCATCTTGCTTGTGGGCATTGTGAAGCCCACAAGCAAATACTTCCGGGAAGCCGGTGAATGCTGATATCCCAGCATTCACCGCTCTTTCCCGCGCATGAGCAGTGTTGATGGATTTACCAATAATTAAAATGGCGGAATTAGATCCTCCCTCGTCACATAACCTGCTTCTTGCATCAAGTGACGAGTGAAATCCCGCGAGATTTCGTCGTTCAGGAGAAATTGCGATCAACTCCCAGCACACACTGGGGCGCTGGGGAAGAGAGGAGACCAGGAAGTGTCTTCTGAAGACAGATTCACGGTATTTGAATGCACTATAAAAAAAAAATGAAGAGCCAAATGTTCATGTACATAATGAGCTTGTCTAGATAAGCTGTATTTAATATTTAGGGCGAACCTCCGCTTTAAGTGGGATTGAGGTCAGGTACTGATGTTAGATGAGAAGATGGTCAGTAGGGTTGAGGTCTAGTACTGATGTTGGATGAGAAGATGGTCAATAGGGTTGAGGTCAGGTACTGATGTTAGATGAGAAGATGGTCAGTAGGGTTGAGGTCAGGTACTGATGTTAGATGAGAAGATGGTCAGTAGGGTTGAGGTCTAGTACTGATGTTGGATGAGAAGATGGTCAGTAGGGTTGAGGTCAGGTACTGATGTTGGATGAGAAGATGGTCAATAGGGTTGAGGTCAGGTACTGATGTTGGATGAGAAGATGGTCAGTAGGGTTAAGGTCAGGTAATGATGTTGGATGAGAAGATGGTAGGGTTGACGTCAGATGCGGATGTTGGATAAGAAGATGGCCAGTAGGGTTGACGTCAGATGCGGATGTTGGATAAGAAGATGGTCAGTAGGGTTGAGGTCAGGTACTGATGTTGGATAAGAAGATGGGCAGTAGGGTTGAGGTCAGGTACTGATGTTGGATAAGAAGATGGTCAGTAGGGTTAAGGTCAGGTAATGATGTTGGATGAGAAGATGGTAGGGTTGACGTCAGATGCGGATGTTGGATAAGAAGATGGCCAGTAGGGTTGACATCAGATGCGGATGTTGGATAAGAAGATGGTCAGTAGGGTTGAGGTCAGGTACTGATGTTGGATAAGAAGATGGGCAGTAGGGTTGAGGTCAGGTACTGATGTTGGATAAGAAGATGGTCAGTAGGGTTGAGGTCAGGAAATGATGTTGGATGAGAAGATGGTAGGATTCACCACAGATGCTGATGCCGGTCCAAAATGTGGTCAGCAGGGTTGAGGTCAGGTACTGATGTTGGATAAGAAAGCGGTCAGTAGGGTTAAGGTAAGGAAATGATGTTGGATAAGATGTTAAGTGGGATTGGGGTCAGGTACTGATGTTGGCTAAGAAGACGGTCAGTGGGGTTGAGGTCAGGAAATTATGTTGGATGAGAAGATGGTAGGATTCACCACAGATGCTGATGCTGGTCCAAAATGTGTTCAGTAGGGTTGAGGTCAGGTACTGATGTTGGATGAGAAGATGGTCAGTGGGGTTGAGGTCAGGTAATGATGTTGGATGAGAAGATGGTCAGTGGGGTTGAGGTCAGGTAATGATGTTGGATGAGAAGATTGGCAGTAGGGTTGACGTCAGATGCGGATGTTGGATAAGAAGATGGTCAGTAGGGTTGAGGTCAGGTACTGATGTTGGCTAAGAAGACGGTCAGTGGGGTTGAGGTCAGGAAATGATGTTGGATGAGAAGATGATAGGATTCACCACAGATGCTGATGCTGGTCCAAAATGTGTTCAGTAGGGTTGAGGTCAGGTACTGATGTTGGATAAGAAAGCAGTCAGTAGGGTTGAGGTAAGGAAATGATGTTGGATGAAAGTGCAATCAGTAGGGTTGAGGTCAGGTACTGATGTTGGATAAGAAGATGGACAGTAGGATTGAGGTCGGGGGAATGATGTTGGATGAGAAGATGGTAGGGTTGACGTCAGATGCTGATGCTGGTCCACATTGTGGTCAGTAGGGTTGAGGTCAGTTAATGATGTTTGATGAGAAGACCTGGCTTCCAATTGGCATTCCAATTCAGCCCAAAGGTGTTCAGAAGGGTTGAGGTCAGGGCCCTGTGCAGGAAACTTGAGTTCCTCCACATCAAACTGGTCAAACCATGTCTTTATGGAGCTGTCTTTGTGCACAGCAGCATTTAGAGTGAGGACAGCAGTAGGCTGCGGGAAATGCGGTGACACCACTATATATATATATATATATATATATATATATATATATATATATATATATATATATATATATATACCGTAGCTACAGCAGAAAGCTGTGGTAGCCTCCTGGCTGTGCTGTCTAGCAAGAGGTCTATGCATCCCCATACACTTCCAAAAGTGGCTTAACAGAATTACAGGTGATTTGTCAGATAAAAGGATGATTCCAGGAGAGAGATGAGCTCATTGGTCTGCTGCTTCTCCTTACACTGTCCAATCACAAGCTTTGGAGGGGCAAGACCTGTGCTGCTTAACTACAACAGATAAAACTGACTCTCCACCTTCAATGCCTTCTTAGTCACTGACGAAACATGTTGGGGGCATGGCTTGGAGGAATCGAGCTGAGGCTGCTTTTAACCACTCGGGCCAGGTGAGGTGTGCGGCGGCTTCTTTTCCTATTTCTACAGCATGCTTTGGGTCTGGATGAACCTCTCCCCAGCCTACACCCTCCCTAGTCAGCGACACCTAATTCATCGGACCTTGTTAGCCTGAGTGGGAGTTACTAAGCATTGTTATTGGCTCTATAATATCAGCTAATTTAAGTGGAGGACATCCAGGGCTGGTGTAAAGATTTTTGACACCCTAGGCGATACCTAATTTTAGCTGCACCCCCCGGCTCCACCCCCGACTCCACCCTCTTTGCCCTGCCCATGTATACCCTACCTTTTTAATGAAACGCCCATCAAATGCAGCCTCACCAGCGCCCATCAATGCAGCCTTTAAAAGCACCCATCAAATGCAGCCTCACCAGCACCCATCAATGCAGCCTCACCAGCACCCATCAATGCAGCCTCACCAGCACCCATCAATACAGCCTCACAAGCACCCATCAAATGCAGCCTCACAAGCATTAATCAATGCAGCCCCACCAGGGCCCATCAATGAATGTTTGCTTGCTTCCATTCATTTGGGAGTCGGGACACAGACACCGTCCTCCACCACCGGTGCGCCTCTGACACTATGCACGAACGGAGCGGCGGCTGCCTGCTGATGTTGAGACTTAGGCCCAGATTCACGTAGGAGATACGACGGCGTATCTCTAGATACGCCGTCGTATCTCTAGATACGCCATCGTATCTCTGAGTCTGAGGCGTCGTATCTTGGCGCCTGATTCAAAGAATCAGATACGCCAGAATTTGTATAAGATACGACCAGAGTAAGTCTCCTACGCCGTCGTACCTTAACTGCATATTTACGCTGGCCGCGTGTACACTGATTTACGCCTAGAAATATGTAAATCAGCAAATTTACGAACGTACGCCCCCGGCCGTCGCAGTACAGATACGCCGTTTACGTAAGGCTTTTTCCGGCGTAAAGTTACCCCTGCTCTATGAGGCGTAGATGAGGCATACCAATGTTAGGTGTGGACGTCGGAACAGCGTAGAATTTTTCACGTTTTACGTCGTTTGCGTAAGTCGTTCGCGAATAGGGCTGGGCGTCATTTACGTTCACGTCGAAAGCATTGGCTTCTTGCGGGTTAATTTGGAGCATGCGCACTGGGATACTTTCACGCACGGCGCATGCGCCATTCGTAAAAAGCGTCATTTACGTGGGGTCACATTAAATTTACATAACACACGACCACATTTGAATCAGGCGGGCTTACGCCGGCCTATTTACGCTACGCCGCCGCAACTTTGGTTTGTGAATACTGCACTTGCCTGTGAAAGTTGCGGAGGCGTAACGTAAATAGGATACGTTACGCCCGCACAAAGATGCGCTCTCCTACGTGAATCTGGGCCTTAGTTGCTTGCTGCAGAGAGAAGAGAGTAGAAACACCAGTGGCCGGGAGCCCCTAGGCAGCCGGGCGCCCCTTGGCGGCTGCCTAGTTTGCCTAGTGGTAGCACCGGCCCTGAGGACATCTCTCCGCTTGGGGCCCCCCAAGAGACCCAATAAACCAAATGCCATGAGAAGATATCTATCCTAGGTTGGAAAACGTCTGCTTGCATGCCCTTCCACATAATGGATGTATCGTAGTGCTGCAGGCCATGTTATTATTTTTTCCATCACCTGACTTTAGTTTAGGGTTGTATTTTAATTTTATTTATTTTTTTATGCTGCTTCCACGGTGAAATTTCTTCATGTCAATTGAAATTAGAAAAAGGAAAAATTATCAAAGTGATATATTTTTTTTTGTATTGACAGGATAAGTCTTCCCTCCAGGGAGATCCCGTCTTCCGCTACCGGAGGCGTTAGCGTCTCACTTTACACGGATCCCGGCCCTTCGCTCCGATCCCCCACATCACCGCTAAGCTGATAATTCTCCGCACAACATGAAGGAAGTCTTGACACCTCGAAACAAATGAAAAACCAAACATATTTTCCTAAACAGGTCATAGACAGATCAAACGCTTCTAATCTCATTTATCAAATGACAGCACATCCACGCAGCAGGCCGAGGCGTATACCGCGCCAAAGCTCGTCTCCTCAATACCAACTGTCTGGATCGGAGTCCGCCATGTTCCCTGAAATGTCCTCCAGGGCATAGGATGGCGCTAGGGTGACCACGTGTCACGGATTGCCCGGGACATTCCCGCGTTCTGCAGGTCTGTCCCGGGCATCTTCACTCTGGGACAATACAGTGTCCCGGAAAGAAACCGACACAGGTCCCAGCATGAACCCCTCAGAGCTGAAGATGTGACCCCCCCCCCCCCCAACTAGTGACGAACTACAGGTCCCAGCATGAACCCCTCAGAGCTGAAGATGTGACCCCCCCCCAACTAGTGACAAACTACAGGTCCCAGCGTGAACCCCTCAGAGCTGAAGATGTGACCCCCCCAACTACTGACGAACTACAGGTCCCAGCATGAACCCCTCAGAGCTGAAGATGTGACCCCCCCAACTAGTGACGAACTACAGGTCCCAGCATGAACCCCCCAGAGCTTAAGCTGTGACACCCCCCCCCAACTAGTGACGAACTATAGGTCCCAGCGTGAACCCCTCAGAGCTGAAGATGTGACCCCCCCAACTACTGAAACTACAGGTCCCGGCATGAACCCCTCAGAGCTGAAGATGTGACCCCCCCAACTAGTGACGAACTACAGGTCCCAGCATGAACCCCCCAGAGCTTAAGCTGTGACACCCCCCCCCCCCAACTAGTGACGAACTACAGGTCCCAGCGTGAACCCCTCAGAGCTGAAGATGTGACCCCCCAACTACTGAAACTACAGGTCCCGGCATGAACCCCTCAGAGCTGAAGATGACAGCCCCAACTAGTGACGAACTACAGGTCCCAGCATGAACCCCTCAGAGCTGAAGATGTGACGCCCCCCCCCAACTAGTGACAAACTACAGGTCCCGGCATGAACCCCTCAGAGCTGAAGATGTGACCCCCCCAAATAGTGAAGAACTACAGGTCCCAGCATAGATCTGTGAAATCTATAGGATCACACTCTAGATCTCACAGGTTCATGCTGGAAGTTTCAAATTTAGGAGGGGGGGGGGGGTCTCACTCTTAGATCTCAGGGGTTCATGCTGGGACAGGTAGTCCTTTACTTTGGGGGGGGGGGGTGTCCTCCCCAAAGGTAAGGACCGATGTGAGACCGCCCCCCCCCCCAAATAGTGAAGAACTACAGGTCTTAGCATAAACCTGTGAAATCTTTGGGATCACACCCTTAGATCTCAAGGGGTTCATGCTGGGTGTTGTAGTCCTTCAAATTTGGGGGGGGTCACATCTTTAGATATTATGTGACCACAAAAGTGAAGGACTACAGGTCCCACCATTAACCCCTCAGAGCTGAAGATGCGACCGCCCCCCCCCCCCCCAACCAGTGAAGAACTACAGGTCCCAGGGTGAACCAGTGAAATCTATGGGGTCACAAAAAAAGGTATAAAAAATTATATTTTTTTAGGAAGGGGGGGGGGGTGTCCCTGAATGGCAGTTTGGAAATGTGGTCACCCTAGATGGCGTTTTTTTTAGAGGTGCACCTGGCGGCTTTTCTTCGAGCAGAAGCAATTTTTGGGTTCCTCGCCCCCTTTGCCTGTTCTACGTGGAGGAGCCTCAGTCTATGGTAACAGGAGACGAGCTTCAGACGAATCTCTGACACCGGGTGACTCATCTCCCGAGGGCCCCCGTCCAACCGTTGGCTGACAAACACTTCAAACACTTCGACATCCTGGCACCACCCATCACACAGCTTATAAACCAGTCATTTAAGGAAGGCACAGTGCCATCCCTGTTGAAAGAGGGCACAATCCAGCCCATCTTGAAAAAACCTAACCTGGATCCCAAGGACCCAACTCACCGCCGTCCCATAACAGGCCTTAATGTTCTCTCCAAGATAATGGAGAAAGTAGTGGTACAACAGCTGCAACAGCATCTAGATACCCACAATCTACTGGATCCATTACAATCAGGCTTCCGTCCCGGACACGGGACAGAAACGGCCTTACTCAAAATATGGGACGATGCCCTCGAGGCCGCAGACGAAGGAGAATCTTGTCTCCTGGTTCTGCTGGACCTAAGCGCAGCCTTTGACACGGTAGACCACAAACTGTTACTGATGCGACTGGCTGAGGTAGCCACAGTCGCAGAAGGTGATTTACCATGGTTTTCTTCCTTTCTTGAAAACCGATCACAAACAGTTAAATTGGGTTGTTTCACGTCGGAAAAGCGCACGGTGTCATGTGGAGTCCCCCAAGGATCCCCCCTGTCACCGGTGCTTTTCAACATCTATCTTCGCCCTCTCTTTGATATTATCAGTAGCCAAGAACTACTCTATCACTCTTATGCAGACGATACGCAACTGTATTTTCGCATCTGCAACAAAAAGGATCATCATCTCAGTTTAGAGAAATGTCTCTCTTTGATAGAAAACTGGATGACTAAGAGTTATCTTAAACTCAACAGTTCAAAAACAGAACTCCTTATGTTTCACGCCAGCCGAAAGAGTCAACTGGCAACAACCTGGACACCCCCGCCCATTCTGGGCCAAATCATCACCCCTAGCTCCAAAGTCAAAAGTCTCGGGGTCATCTTCGACACCTTTATGACAATGGACGCACAAATAGGGTCAGTAGTCAGCGGAGCGCACCATCTGTTGCGCCTACTACGCAGACTTATTCCATTTATCCCCAAAGAAGACGTAGCAGTCGTGGTGGGAACAATCGTGAATTCCAGACTGGACTATGCAAATGCCCTTTACCTCGGACTCCCAAAGTACCAAATCTCTCGTCTGCAAGTCGTACAGAATACGGCCGCCAGACTTGTGACTGGGAAAAAAAAATGGGAATCAATCTCACCTTCGTTGAGAACCCTTCACTGGCTGCCAGTAAAAGACAGAATTGCATTTAAAGCACTCTGCCTGACACATAAGTGCATCCATGGGAAGGCTCCGCAATATCTTTGCGACAAGATAGAACCTCACAATTCGAATCGCGTTCTGCGATCCACCGACCAAAATCTGGTCAGGGTACCAAAAACCAAATACAAGTCCAAAGGAGAAAGAAGGTTTGCTTTTCAGGGTCCTAGACTATGGAACGCTTTACCAACCAGCATTCGGTTGGAGGAAAACCACCTGACTTTCAGAAGACGAATCAAAACTCTGCTCTTTTGATGACATGAGACACGAACAACTAGCGCCCAGAAGCGATTCAGTTCGCATGCGCCGCGCTTTATAAGTTTTTCATTCATTCATTCATTCAAAAATGCGTTGACACAGCCCTCCAGTGATAGACGGGGCTGCGTTATGCGCCGTAATACTTTATTTTGGTTGGAGACCTCCCAGCATTCGCCTGTCAGAGGCTTATTTGGGGGCTAAATGTGAACATTCACAAGACTTAGTGTCAGGATTTGATTGTTACGACGTGGAGGAGGAGAAGAAGAAGAAAAAAAAATGTCACTTGACCACGGGGAATTTTAGACCACTCATGGCCTCTTCTCGATGGGTGGCCGTCTACTCGATGGATTAGTGCCTGGATCCATAAAGTGTACCTGTCAAACAGATTCTTTGATGGCTGAGCCCATAATGACATGACCGTTACCCAAATCTCAAAATGTAATTGATTCTAAAGGAGTAACGGCTGGTGCCCAAATTTTTTTTGGGGGGGCGCAAACAAACTGAAAAAAAAAACCATCAATTGCAGCCACTGTGCCCATAAACTGCAGCTACTGTGCCATCAAACGCAGCTACTGTGCCCATAAAACGCAGCTACTGTGCCCATAAAATGCAGCTACTGTGCCCATAAAATGCAGCTACTGTGCCATCAAACGCAGCCACTGTGCCCATCAAACGCAGCTACTGTGCCCATCAAACGCAGCTACTGTGCCCATAAAACGCAGCTACTGTGCCCATAAAACGCAGCTACTGTGCCATCAAACGCAGCTACTGTGCCATCAAACGCAGCCACTGTGCCCATAAAACGCAGCTACTGTGCCCATAAAACGCAGCTACTGTGCCATCAAACGCAGCTACTGTGCCATCAAACGCAGCTACTGTGCCCATAAAACGCAGCTACCGTGCCATCAAACACAGCTACTGTGCCATCAAACGCAGCTACTGTGCCCATAAAACGCAGCTACTGTGCCATCAAACACAGCTACTGTGCCATCAAACGCAGCTACTGTGCCCATGAAATGCAGCCACTGTGCCCATAAAACGCAGCTACTGTGCCATCAAACACAGCTACTGTGCCCATAAAACGCAGCTACTGTGCCCATAAAATGCAGCTACTGTGCCCATAAAACGCAGCTACTGTGCCCATTAAACGCAGCTACTGTGCTATGGAGCATGGCTCGGGACTCGGAAGCGAGCCTACTTGGGTGCCCCCATAGTGAGCCACTGTATGATGTACGGGGAGATGGGGGAGATGGCCATCTTCCTAAGCCTGACTGCGTGAGTACCCACAGGGAGTAGGGGGTCGTTTTTTTTGCTGAACCCCCCCCCCCCCCCCCGGCTGAAGCACCAGCCGCTACTGCCCCAATGCATGGATAGATGGAAAAATCCTGCCGTTCAGCTTTAACTACCGTATATACTTGAGTATAAGCCGACCCGAATATGAGCCGAGGCGAATAATTTTACCACAAAAAACTGGGAAAGCTTATTGACTCGAGTCCAAGCCTAGGGTGAGAAATGCAGCAGCTACTGTAAGTGGAAAAGAGGGTCAACAATGCCTATCTGCAGCCTCACTGTGCCCATTTGCAGCCTCACTGTGCCCATTTGCAGCCTCACTGTGCCCATCTGCAGCCTCATTGTGCCCATCTGCAGCCTCACTGTGCTCATCTGCAGCCTCACTGTGCTCATCTGCAGCCTCACTGTGCCCATTTTCAGCCTCGCTGTGCCCATTTGCAGCCTCACTGTGCCCATTTGCAGCCTCCCTGTGCCCATTTGCAGCATCACTGTGCCCATTTGCAGCATCACTGTGCCCATCTGTAGCCTCACTGTGCCCATCTGCAGCATCACTGTGCCCTTCTGCAGCCTCACTGTGCCCATTTGCAGCCTCACTGTGCCCATTTGTAGTCTCAATGTGCCCATTTGCAGCCTTACTGTGACCACCTGTCTCATCAGCGCCCCATCTGCAGTCTCGAGTACCTTGTTGCACGCTGTAGTCATGTACCTTGTTGCAGGTGTTCTGTCAAAAGTTCTAACTTCTCCCGCTGTGTTAACTGTAGTCGGCGGCCGTTGCCGGGCGTACTGCGCATGAGCGAGTGCGTCCTTCGTTTAATGCACGATAATCCCTCATCACACACCAAGAAAGACGTTCTCATGGACGTGCTTGCGCATGCGCAGTTCACCTGACAACAGCCGCCGGCTACAGTTAACACAGCGGGAGACTCGAGTATAAGCTGAGGGGGGCTTTTTTAGCACAAAAAAATCTGCTGAAAAACGTATACTCGAGTATATACGGCGCTCATATTAAAAACAGAGCTTTTAGTTGCATGCGTTTTCAGACACATGTGGAAGGAGCACTGTTGTATCAAAGCGCCTCTGACAAGTGGGGTCCCTAACCCGAAGGGCTCACACCAGCCTTGCCCAATGCAATCCCAATGCATAGACATGGCTGAAAGCATTGTTCCCTATTGTTCCCAGTTCATGCGCAAAAAAAAAAAAAAAGCCTGCAAATCATACCTGACCCTTTTTCTTTTATTTTGTCAAATGCAGCGCAACGCATGACGCAAGTTTTTACTTTTCTTTTACAGTTTTTCTCTATTGTTTTGGCTCATTTCTTGAAACAGAAATGACATTCTCAAAACAACATGGACAAATCTCCAAACCACTTCGCAATTGTTCACAACTGAATTGCATTTCTCATTCATTTCATCAAATTGTAAATGTCTCAGTACATGTCTCAATGTCTCAGTACATTTCTCAAATGATTTAGTACAAGTAGCCTACATTTTGCACAATTTCCAATTGAATAGATCTTGTTGATCTGAACTGATTGTCATTTCTTCAGTCTTATGGTCGTTCTCTCCAAAACCTGTCAGCGTCATTTCATTGTTTAAGTCATCACATGCACAATAGTCTGTTCAATTGTCAAAATTATTCAGGAACATAATACCATGAATACCATATATGAATCTCTTGGAACATTTGATAAAATGATTACAGCAATTGACAGTCGGGTGCAACTAGAACTTGACTAACGAAGGAGGAGTTGGAGTTGGTCTCAGATGACCAATCAAACAGTATGTTTAGTTACTGTACCTGACAGGTGCTGTCCATAACTGTGAATGCTGCCAAACATGTATATATAGAGCTTGACCATGCAGGAACAGTACAATTTCTGAACATGGAGTCACCTGGCCAAGTAAATGAACAATGGCAACTGTCTGCTCGAGGAAGAAGAAGAGGAGGAGGAGTAAGGGTGCGTGGTGGTGGAATAGGGGGAAGAGGCCGAGGAGCACGAAGACACCATGCTGTCCCTGATGAAATTCGGGCCACAATTATAGACCATGTCATTAGCCATGGCCTCACAATCAATGATGGAATTATATAATGTATAGGACAGGACACTGTGCATAGAGCAACAAATATGTTTATTAATTTACATATTCATTTAGTGTGTGTGATAGGCCTACAGTATAACAGTATCTTACCTCAGTGGGATGTTACGTATGATACTAACAATGACAAGAAAAATATTGTAGAAAATAAACTATGGAATAGTATGGAATAGTTTATTTTCTACAATATTGATGATACAGTTTACAGTAGTATTCCAGTATTAGAAACTGCAGCTTACTGTATGATGCAATTATCATTATAATCCTTATTTTGAAGAATATAACATACAATACAGTAAGAAAAAGGGTCAAAGAGCTGCAATTACAGTAGTGCCTCCCATGTAAATCTATCTAATAATGTTACTGTAACATTTCGGTAAGTCTAGTTGTTGATAATTTTTACCCTCCCCTTTCTGTCAAATACCCCCTGTAGTACCTCTGCATAGGGTACATGTACTCCAGGTTTGGAACCACTGGAATACTGGCCAGTAGTATATTGAACTTGTGTAGAACATAGAACATTCCTATGTAACTGTCTGAAACTGTAGTGTATGACTCTTCTGTATGACTGATTTATTTTTTCACTCTATTGTAGAGAATAATGGCATTGGAAGGAAACGAGACCTCTCACATACTCGTGTATGTGGATTAGGCTGGCTTCAACCTGGCCAAGGGCCGAAGACGTGGCCATAATTTTATTGGCCACCGGGCCACGGTGGATATCCCAGGCCAGCGAGGGGGCAATATAACTATGTGTGCTGCTATTTCTGAGAATGGTGTGGCCAACCGTCCGTATTTTTACGGACAGTTCGTAAAAACGGGCACTTTTTTCCTCCGTTCGTAAATGTCCGTAGTTGCGGGAATGTGCCAGTAAAAATAGCCGAGATCGGTTCGGCTTGGAACTGCGCATGGAGATTGGAGGCAGGGGGTGATTGGAAGCAGGGGGTGATCGTGGTTGCGGTGGCACCGCAGAGGGGGATGGAGGCAGGGGGCAATGGAGGCAGGGGGAGATTGGAGGCAGGGGGTGTTAGTGGCACCGCAGAGGGGGATGGTTGCACTGCAGACTGTGGGGGATGGGGTAAGGGGTTTTTAGTGGCACCGCTGAGGGGGATGGAGGCAGGGGACAATGGAGGCAGGGGGTACTTGGAGGCAGGGGGAGATTGGAGGCAGGGGGAGATTGTGGCACCGCAGAGGGGGGTGAAGGCAGGGGGTGTTGGTGGCAGAGGGGGATGGAGGCAGGGGATGATGTGACTAAATAATTTGCCCTTATTATATCGAAAATAACAAAAATATGTTTTTTTTACCTTACAGTAATATCTACCTTACAGTAAATCACATTGCTATTTGTCTAGCGCACTTGTTTGTAGCCTAAATACTGAAATTTGCATCGAAAAATGTAATTTAGTAACTTTTGTGAAATGCCAGTAAAAACGTGGCTGCGCCAGTAAATTTCGGGTGTCGTGCCAGTAAATTTCAATCTGGTAGGTTGGCAACACTGCTCACATCCCCAGTCTTGGCCCATACAATACACAGAAGCTCCTCATCTTCTTGGACCGCCTTCATTTGGATTTGATCCCTGAAAATGAGAGAGGTCTCATAGGGCCTCACCTACCACAATATATAATTGTATGGGACAATGTGAATTTCAACCGTGGCCCGCTTATCAGGGCCTGGTTCACTGCTCATCCAAGGATGGATATGGTGTTCCTACCACCTTACTCACCTTTCCTCAATCCTATTGAGGATTTTTCTCCACTTGGAGGTGGAGAGTGTATGAGCATCGGGCTCAAGATCAGAGGTCCTTGATCCATACAATGGACGCTGCCTGTGAGGATATTACAGGAGATCAGTGTAGGGGATGGTTGGGACATGCACGCCGTTTCTTCCCTCGTTGCATCGAAAGGGAGGATATACGCTGCGATGTTGATGAGAATCTGTGGCCAGACAGACAGCAGCATGTGGATGGGCAGGAGGGTGAGGACGGTGGGCAGGAGAGGGAGGGTGAGGACGGTGGGCAGGAGGGTGAGGACGGTGGCCAGGAGAGGGAGGGTGAGGACAGCAACTAGTGAAGAGATGTTACAGTAGTTGTGAAACTCCAGCTTTATTTACAGCATTGTAGGCTAAATGTAATTTTTCTTGTTTTTTGTTTGTTTATATTTCCGTATATATTATGCTGTATACATTTTCTTTTTACTCTGATTTATGGAAGTTACTTTGTGTGTGAATGATAATGGTTACAATTAGGGTTGTCCTGATACCACTTTTTTAGGACCGAGTACAAGTACCGATACTTTTTTTCAAGTAGTCGCCGATACCAAATACCGATACTTTTTTACAGTTTTTCTCCATTGTTTTGGCTCATTTCTTGAAACAGAAATGACATTCTCAAAACAACATGGACAAATCTCCAAACCACTTCGCAATTGTTCACAACTGAATGGCATTTCTCATTCATTTCATCAAATTGCAAATGTCTCAGTACATGTCTCCATGTCTCAGTACATTTTTCAAATGATTTAGTACAAGTAGCCTACATTTAGCACAATTTCCAATTGAATAGATCTTGTTGATCTAAACTGATTGTCATTTCTTCAGTCTTATGGTCGTTCTCTCCAAAACGTGTCAGCGTCATTTCATTGTTTAAGTCATCACATGCACAATAGTCTGTTCAATTGTCAAAATTATTCAGGAACATAATACCATGAATACCATATATGAATCTCTTGGAACATTTGATAAAATGATTACAGCAATTGACAGTCAGGTGCAACTAGAACTTGACTAACGAAGGAGGAGTTGGAGTTGGTCTCAGATGACCAATCAAACAGTATGTTTAGTTACTGTACCTGACAGGTGCTGTCCATAACTGTAAATGCTGCCAAACATGTATATATAGAGCTTGACCATGCAGGACCAGTACACTTTCTGAACATGGAGTCACCTGGCCAAGTAAATGAACAATGGCAACTGTCTGCTCGAGGAAGAAGAAGAGGAGGAGGAGTAAGGGTGCGTGGTGGTGGAATAGGGGGAAGAGGCCGAGGAGCACGAAGACACCATGCTGTCCCTGATGAAATTCGGGCCACAATTATAGACCATGTCATTAGCCATGGCCTCACAATCAATGATGGAATTATATAATGTATAGGACAGGACACTGTGCATAGAGCAACAAATATGTTTATTCATTTGCATATTCATTTAGTGTGTGTGATAGGCCTACAGTATAACAGTATCTTACCTCAGTGGGATGTTGCGTATGATACTAACAATGACAAGAAAAATATTGTAGATGTAGCGCCTGTGTACTTCCAAGTACCGGTGCTATTACTGTAAAAGTTAAGAGATAATCAGAGTATAGTTGACTCTGATTCTGATTGCAATTTTACAAAGGGTCTCTGTTTCAGCTGGGCTGTGCTGCGGGTCCATTCTGTGGTTGCTGGGGTGTCATACCACCCCGGGGCGACAGTGGAGTCCAGGCTGGGGTGCCTCTTGCCAGCAGCCAATCAGGAGGGAGTTTCTCTTGCGGGGCAAGCTGGGGGATACTTCTGGAGCAGACGCCATTGAGGCGGGGTTCTTTTCCTGAGGTGGCACCCACCTTTAGGGTGACCACACATCACGGCCCCCGGGCGAGATGGCCTACCAGATAGGGGTGCGCGTGCCACGCGGTGTTCCTGGTTCCGGGACCATGTTGGCCCTGAAAATTTAAAGCTGTGGCGGGGGCCCCAGTATTCGACTGGGTCCCCAATTCTTAGAAGAACATGTACCCCAGGTCTGGAACCACTGGATTACTGGCCAGTAGTATATTAAACTTGTGGAACATAGAACATTCCTATGTAGCTGTCTGTAACTCTAGTGTATGATTCTTCTGTATGACTGATTTGATGTTTTCTTTTTTTACTCTATTGTAGAGAATAATGGCACTGGAAGGAAACGAGACCTCTCACATACTCGTGTATGTGGATGAGGCTGGCTTCAACCTGGCCAAGGGCCAAAGATGTGGCCGTAATTTTATTGGCCACCGGGCCACGGTGGATGTCCCAGGACAGCGAGGGGGCAATATAACTATGTGTGCTGCCATTTCTGAGAATGGTGTGGCCACTCACATCCCCAGTCTTGGCCCATACAATACACAGAAGCTCCTCATCTTCTTGGACCACCTTCATTTGGATTTGATCCCTGAAAATGAGAGAGGTCTCATAGGGCCTCACCTACCACAAAATATAATTGTATGGGGCAATGTGAATTTTCACCATGGCCCGCTTATCAGGGCCTGGTTCACTGCTCATCCAAGGATGGATATGGTGTTCCTACCACCTTACTCTCCTTTCCTCAATACTATTGAGGAGTTTTTCTCCGCTTGGAGGTGGAGAGTGTATGAGCATCGGGCTCAAGATCAGAGGTCCCTGCTCCATACAATGGACGCTGCCTGTGAGGATATTACAGGAGATCAGTGTAGGGGATGGTTGCAACATGCACGCCGTTTCTTCCCTCGTTGCATCGCAAGGGAGAATATACGCTGTGATGTTGGCGAGAATCTGTGGCCAGACAGACAGCAGCGTGTGGATGGGCAGGAGGGTGAGGACGGTGGGCAGGAGAGGGAGGGTGAGGACAGCGACCAGTGAAGAGATGTTACAGTAGTTGTAAAACTCCAGCTTTATTTACAGCATTGTAGGCTACATGTAATTTTCCTTGTTTCATGTTTGTGCATTTATATTTCCGTATATATTATGCTGTATACATTTTCTTTTTACTCTGAAGTATGGAAGTTACCGTATTTATCGCGGTATAACGCGCTCCCGCGTATAACGCGCACCCCTAAAGTTGCCCCAAATCCTTTTTTTTACTTACAGTTTTGGTGTCTTGCGCGGCGTCCATCGGCGGCCTCGTTCGGGTCCGGCGTCCGTCTGCGGCTTCGGGTGTCCTCTTCGTCAGGTCCGGTGTCCTTCTGCGGCTTCGGGTGTCCTCTTCGTCGGGTCCGGCGTCCTTCTGCGGCGTCCTCGCGTCCTCCCCGCTCGTTTCCCGCGCCGAGTTTGAATACTGCGCCGACATATACCGAGCGCAGTACACTCGTGTATTGTCGGGCAGGCTCGGCAACTCTCGCGCTGACGTCCTGTACACTCAGAACGTCAGCGCGAGAGGCGCCGAGACTGCCCAAAGATACACACTCAGTATATGCCGGCGCAGTATTCAAACTCGTGGCGGGAAAGCGGGTATCGGCGTATACCGCGCACCCACGATTTTGCCCTGATTTTTAGGGCAAAATAGTGCGCGGTATACGCCGATAAATACGGTACTTTGTGTGTGAATGATAATGGTTACAATACTGTAAAGTAATTTTTCCTTGGCAGTATGAGTGCAATGTGTGATGTCAAACCTTGGAGGCGACCCTTCCCCCAATTTTTTTTTTTTTTCAGTTTTATACACAATTGTATTCAGTTAGATATTTCAATGGTCCTCTGCCATAGAGACAAAACATCTAAACATTTTGACTTGCAGTGCTTACACAATGCCAAAGGGATGAAGCATTTTGGGGGCACTGACTATTTGAATGAGAAAGAAATTTCGTTTTGACACATGAGTGAACTGTTTTGGAAAAGATATGAATTTTTGAAGGTGAACCATGGTGTTGTGCCGAACCATCCAGGTTATTTTGGAAAAAGTACCAAGAGAGCTGAGAACGTCCGGTCTGTATCAAGAAATGAGCCAAAGCAATTGAGAAAAATATTTGCCATTTTGAGGGCACTGACTCTTTATATGGGAAATTAATACGGTTTTGAAGCAAGAGTGAACAGTTTTGGGAGAGATATGAGCTTTTGCACCTGAGTTATAGTGTTGTGCTGAAATGTAAGACTGTTTTGCCAAATGATCTTAGAGTTTTGAGAATGTCATTTCTGTTTCAAGAAATGAGCCAAACCAATAGAGAAAAACTGTAAATGTGTCCCCAAATGCAGCCATGTCCCCCACATATGCAGCCATGTCCCCCCAGCCATGTCCCTCACATATGCAGCCATGTCCCTCTAGCCATGTCCCTCACATATGCAGCCATGTCCCTCTAGCCATGTCCCTCACATATGCAGCCATGTCCCTCTAGCCATGTCCCTCACATATGCAGCCATGTCCCTCCAGCCATTTCCCCCATACCTTTGCCGCCGAAAGCCGCCGCCGCCGCATGGGGAAAATCACAGCATTCATTTGAATAGCTGTTTTGCCCACGCGTATAGACACTCCCCCTTGCTCGGGATTGGACAGATCACGATCACCCATCCAATCCCGAGCAAGGGGGAGTGTCTATACGCGCGGGAACACTACAGCTATTCAAATGAAAGCTGTGATGTTCCCGCACGCCGTTTAACCCATGCGGCGGCTTTCGATGCGGCGGCAGCGGCGGGGGGGGAAAGTATTCTATTTAGGTATCGGGGGGGTATTTGCGCGAGTACAAGTACTCCCGCAAATACTCGGTATCGGTCCCGATACCGATACTGGTATCGGTATCGGGACAACCCTAGTTACAATACTGTAAAGTAATTTTTCCTTGGCAGTATGAGTGCAATGTTTGATGTCAAACCTTGGAGGCGACTCTTACCCTAAAATCTTTTTTTTTTTCCAGTTTTATACACAATTGTATTCAGTTAGCTAGACAAAAACTGTACAGTAACCATTGTCAATGAAGGACTGGGCTAAGACTGAAAGGTGGACATGAGGGATATTTCAATGGTCCTCTGCCATAGAGACAAAACATCTAAACATTTTGACTTGAGGTGCTTACACAATGCCAAAGGGATGAAGCATTTTGGGGGCACTGACTATTTGAATGAGAAAGAAATTTAGTTTTGACACATGAGTGAACTGTTTTGGGAAAGATATGAACTTTTGAAGGTGAACCATGGTGTTGTGCCGAACCATCCAGGTTATTTTGGCAAAAGTACCAAGAGAGCTGAGAACGTCCGGTCTGTATCAAGAAATGTGCCAAAGCAATTGAGAAGAATCTTTGCCATTTTGGGGGCACTGACTCTTTATATGGGAAATGAATATGGTTTTGAAGCATGAGTGAACAGTTTTGGGAGAGATATGCGCTTTTGCACGTGAGTTATAGTGTTGTGCTGAACTGTAAGACTGTTTTGCCAAATGATCTTAGGCTCCATTCACACCTAGGCGTTTTAACGCCTGAAGCGCGACGCTACAATACGCCGGAGGGTCGAAATTACATTAGTCTCTATGGAGACTGTTCACATCTCAACGCCGAAACGACGATCGCCTGAAGCTCAAACAAGTCCCGGACCCTTTTTTGTCGCGCGTATCGGGCGGTTTGGGCGTATTTGAGCGTTTCCATTTCCCATAGAAAGTAATGGAAACGCTCGATTCAAGCGACTTGCGCGACAACGGGCGTTTTCTACGGGCGTTTTGTCGCTTTAATCAATAGAACTTGTCGCCCATGCAGAAGATTAAAAAAATCTACCAACATAGCAACAAGTGATGAAAAGATGATAATTTTTCCTATTGGCTAAAATAAAAAACGTCGAAGTACAAAAACGTCGGATGACGCTGTATGCAAACGCGCAAATAAGCATGAATACGCGCGACAAAACGCCGGAAAAAAACGCCCAAAAAAACGACCGACGCTCAGGTGTGAATGAGAATGTCATTTCTGTTTCAAGAAATGAGCCAAAACAATAGAGAAAAACTGTAACTCCAGCATTAGGCGTAACACTGCCCTCTGCAGGACAAAGACGTCATGTCACGTTCACAACCAATACGCCAGAGTTCAGCTACAAGAGATTTCCTCCTTCATTATGGAGGTGGAGACATAAACTCAAATTCAAAACATTTCTTTTTTTTTGATAGTGTTGAGAATAGTTGACTCCTATTGGTCTTTTTTTTTTTTAAATATATAAGAAGAAAAAGGCGCGCCGTCTTTTTCCATCCAAGTCTTTCAAGCTGGGTGGCTCCCATCCTTTTGGAAAATAGACCCCCCTTCCCAACCTCCACGCTTAACCAGATCCCTCCCCCAACCACCGACCCAAAGCCCCTTGTGTTTTTTTTTTTTTAGAGCAGCTGAAATCAACGTAAAGTGGAATTCCCGCCAAAAAAAATATATATTATATATATTAAAAGCCAGCAGCTACAAATACTGCAGTTGCTGACTTTTAATATATGGACATTTACCTGTCCAGGGTGCCCGCGATGTCAGCACCCGAAGCCGATCTCTCCCGCTCTCGAGTGCTGCCGCCGCCATCTTCGGTAAGGGAATCTGAAAGTGAAGCTTTGCAGTTTCACTTCCTGGTTCCCTACTGCGCATGCGCGATCCCAGTGGTCCCTGGACCTGTGTGTCTCCCAGAAGACATCGGGGGGGGGGGGAGTAGGCGCCGGACGTGGCGTAGGTCACCGCGGTGATCTATGCCCGGAAGTGGGAGCAAATACCTGTTTTACATAGGTATCTGCTCCCCCCTGAAAGGTGCCAAATGTGACACCGGAGGGGAGGAGGATTCCAAAAAGTGGAAGTTCCATTTTTGGGTGGAACTCCGCTTTAATAAGAGCTTCCATTAAAATCGAAGTCCGGTCAAAACCAAACTAAGCTTAAACCTGCTCTCACCCCCCCCCCCCCATTCTGAGCTCTATACTCAGTGGTAGCCAATCCATTAGAGGCATTGCCCCCCTAATCCATGTGCTGGCCCCTAATCTACACGAAGGGCGCCGGACGCATGGATTTCAATTTTTTTTATTTATTTTGAAGCACATGATTAGAACCTGAGGCTCTAATTGGCTTTAAATAAGGGTGGGCTCAGGGCACAGAGCACTACGCCCTGAGCGCACCCAGTTGTGGGACATTAGCAAATAAATATTTGCTAATGTCTACCTGCTTCTACTCCCGGACAATCAGGAAGCGGGTCCTGAGACCAGATTAGCCAGGGAGTCTTAGGACCCACATTCTGTTTGGCCGGGAGGAGAAGCAACAGCCGCGGCTCTTCCCTCTGCAAGCTGGAGCGAGGAGCAGCATCGGCCTCCTAGGGTAAGGCCATTGATCGCCTCTGTCCGTCTCTCGTGTAGGGGGGGCACTGATCCCCGCCATCTATTTCTAGGGGGGGGGGTGAATGGCGTTAGTGTGAGTGAGGGGGGGCAGGTGTGTGCAGCTCCCACCAGCCCATCCTTATACTTACCTGAGCCCGATCTCGATCCAGCGATGTGCATGAAAGCAGTTGCTTTCCTGGGTCTTTGCTTTCTCACTGGCTCAGAGACAGCAGTGGGAGTCATTGGTTCCTACTGCTGTCAATCACAGCCAGTGACGAGAGAGCGGGGGGGGGGGGGGGGGGGGGTTGTTGAGCCGCGCTCTGTGTTGTGTGTCTTAACCACTTCAGCCCCGGACCATTTGGCTGCTAAATGACGAGACACTTTTTGCGATTCGGCACTGCGTCGCTTTAACTGACAATTGCGCGTTCGTGCGACGTGGCTCCCAAACAAAATTGACGTCCTTTTTTTTGCCACAAATAGAGCTTTCTTTTGGTGGTATTTGATCACCTCTGCGGTTTTTATTTTTTGCGCTATAAACAAAAATTGAGTGACAATTTTGAAAAAAAGCAATATTTTGTACTTTTTGCTCTAATAAATATCCCCAATTTTTCCCCAGTTTAGGCCGATACGCATTCTTCTACATATTTTGGTAAAAAAAAAATCGCAATAAGTGTATATTGATTGGTTTGTGCAAAAGTTATAGCGTCTACAAAATAAGGGGTAGCTTTATGGCATTTTAATTTTTTTATTATTTTACTAGTAATGGCGGCGATCTGCGATTTTTATCATGCGGCGAACACATCGTACACTTTTGACGCTATATTGGGACCATTGTCATTTATACAGCGATCAGTGCTATAAAAATGCACTGAATACTGTGTAAATGACACTGGCAGGAAAGGGGTTAACCACTAGGAGGCGAGGAAGGGGTTAAGTGTTTCCTAGGGAGTGATTCTAACTGTGTGGGGGGGGGAGTGGGCTACCAGTGACATGACAGTGATCACTGCTCCCGGTGACAGGGAGCTGTAGATCACTGTCCTGTCACTAGGCAGAACAGGGAGATGCCTTGTTTACATAGGCATCTCCCCGTTCTGCCACTCCCTGACATGATCGCAGGACACCGGCGGGCATCAAGTCCGCGGGTCCTGTGGGCACGGTCACGGAGCTCGCGGCAGGGGCGCGCGCGCGCACGGCGGCAAACTCAAAGCGAGGCACAGGTACGTTGCTTTGCGTAGCCGTGCCATTCTGCCGACAGGGATGGACTGGCCATTGGGACTACCGGGAGTTTCCCGGTGGGCCGACTTCAGTGACAGCGGACCGCCGCTCCTTTGTCTCTCCCTCCCCGCAGTGCTCACCTGGGGGGGAACAGAGAAGCAGGGGGGATGACAGAGGAGCATGGGGGGGGACCAGAAGGAGCACGGGGGAGGGGACAGACAGCTGACTTAACAGCTATGGCCTGGGAGTTTCTCACGTCTGCCTAATCTTGTGCCATGGGGGGGGCACCGAACTGATTCTTTGCTCCCGGGTGAAATAATGTCTAGCTTCCCCACTGGTACTGCCTATAAGAGTACCAGTACCAGCTATTCTACTCTAATAAAGTAGAATGGCTAGTGAAGGGGGAGAGGGGGCTTGGTTGTCCGGACGCCATAGGAGAGACCTGTTGAAGTGGGCCAGTCTGGATGAAGTCCAGGGCCAAATGTTTGTCCCAGTCCAGCCCTGTCTGCCGACGTAAATGTACAGGAGGTGGTCGGCAAGCAGTTAAGCTTAGTTAGGTGTTGACTGGACTTCCACCTTAACTGGGACTTCCACCTTAACTGGTATGTTATGGAGACCAAGTTCAGCATCTCAATCCTGTTTTTTGAAATTGAAGATCTAAGAAGTCAGCAATGGGATTCGGTTTGATTGGCAGCAAATCTAAAATATCTCTCGCATTCGATAAATAGAAAATGACATTGACTGACTTTTGATGTTTGCCATGATGGACCATTGTCACCGGGAGATGAAAGTGATGAGAAGATCCAAAATAACAGAAGAAGAAATCTTCTGATTGGGAAGTTCAGGCTTGTTATATTTTAATGTAAAGTCTTTTCCCCGGGGGGGGGGGGCCCCCATGTCTGATCCTAGTGTTGGCTTGCGTTGACTTCCCACCTTGATTTGGTTGCTGGTTGAGGAGCGCACCATGCTGGGCTGAAGGGTCTATTCATCCCGAGGTGGCCTTCCCCCCTCGCTGTGTCCTCTGGGTGAGGTTGCTCATTTCTCTCCCAGCCTAACAAAAGGATTAATTGCTAAAACATTTCACTGCTCAATGGCATTCCCGCTCCCCAGCCATGAAAGGGGACGCCTCACTTACCAGGGATGGGGGGGTTCTTAATTGACCTTCCATAATGTCACAATAGTGGTGACCTCCCCAAAGGACAGCCATAAAGTTGGTACTAAACACAGCCAATGAATTGGGTAGACACAATGGATTCCATCAATTGACCATTTTTTATCACACAGGACGAGACCTGGTGAGTCTTAAAGGGGTTGTAAAGCTTCGTGTTCTTTCACCTTAATGCATCCTATGCCACCTCGGGCCCCCCAGCCCCCCTCGTTTACCTTACCTGAGCGCAGAAACTCTGTGGGCGCGATCCCGCGATGCTTTCTCCCGGCTTGAGGTGGCTCTTCATTGGAGATTGTTAGCAGCGCAGACATTGGCTCCTGCTGCTGTCAATCAAACCAATAGTGATACACTTGGCTAACCCCCTTGGGAGAGCGATTTGTCGGACAATTGTTGTCAAAAATTCCGATCGTGTGTATGGGCCTTTAGAGATTACAAAACCCACGACCTGGATCTGTGTTGTACAGTAGATACAGGCTAAACTCTATACAGCGCATCCGGAAAGTATTCACAGCACTTCACTTTTTCCACATTTTGTTATGTTACAGCCTTATTCCAAAATGGATTAAATTCATTATTTCCCTCAAAATTCTACAAACAATCCCCCATAATGGCAACGTGAAAGACGCTTATTTGAAAATTTTGAAAATGTATTAAAAATAAAAAATGAAAAATAATCCCATGTACATAAGTATCACAGGCTCCTCCCATGTACATAAGTATCACAGGCTCCTCCCATGTACATAAGAATCACAGGCTCCTCCCATGTACATAAGAATCACAGGCTCCTCCCATGTACATAAGTATCACGGCTCCTCCCATGTACACAAGTATCACAGGCTCCTCCCATGTACATAAGTATCACAGGCTCCTCCCATGTACATAAGTATCACAGGCTCCTCCCATGTACATAAATATCACAAGCTCCTCCCATGTACATAAGTATCACAGGCTCCTCCCATGTACATAAGTATCACAGGCTCCTCCCATGTACATAAGTATCACAGGCTCCTCCCATGTACGTAAATATCACAGGCTCCTCCCATGTACACAAGTATCACAGGCTCCTCCCATGTACATACGTATCACAGGCTCCTCCCATGTACACAAGTATCACAGGCTCCTCCCATGTACATAAGTATTACAGGCTCCTCCCATGTACACAAGTATCACAGGCTCCTCCCATGTACATAAGTATTACAGGCTCCTCCCATGTACATCAGTATCACAGGCTCCTCCCATGTACATAAGAATCACAGGCTCCTCCCATGTACATAAGTATGACAGGCTCCTCCCATGTACATAAGTATGACAGGCTCCTCCCATGTACATAAGTATCACAGGTTCCTCCCACGTACATAAGAATCACAGGTTCCTCCTACGTACATAAGAATCACAGGCTCCTCCCATGTACATAAGTATCACAAGCTCCTCCCATGTACATAAGTATCACAGGCTCCTCCCATGTACATAAGTATCACGGGCTCCTCCCATGTACATAAGTATCACGGGCTGCTCCCATGTATGTAAATATCATAGGCTCCTTCCATGTACGTAAGTATCACAGGCTCCTCCCACGTACATAAGTATCACGGGCTCCTCCCATGTACATAAGTATCACGGGCTCCTCCCATGTACATAAGTATCACAAGCTCCTCCCATGTACATAAGTATCACAGGCTCCTCCCATGTACATAAGTATCACAGGTTCCTCCCATGTACATAAGTATCACAGGCTCCTCCCATGTACATAAGTATCACAGGTTCCTCCCATGTACATAAGTATCACAGGCTCCTCCCATGTACATAAGTATCACAAGCTCCTCCCATGTACATAAGTATCACAGGCTCCTCCCATGTACATAAATATCACAGGCTCCTCCCATGTACATAAGAATCACAGGCTCCTCCCATGTACATAAGTAGCACAGGCTCCTCCCATGACACTCAGAATTGAGCTCAGGTGCCTCCACTGATCATACTTGAGAAATTTCTACAACTTGATTGGAGTCCACCTGTGGTAAATTCAGTAGACTGGACCTGATTTGGAAAGGCACACACCTGTCTATTAAAGATCCCACAGATATCAGTGCATGTCAGAGCACAAACCAAGCCATGAAGTCCAAGGAATTGTCTGTAGACCTCCCAACCACGGTGCTACCTGCCTGGGGTTTACATGTTCTCCCTGTGCCTGCGTAGGTTTCCTCTGGGGACTCTGGTCTCCTCCCACACTCCAAAGACATGCTGGGAGGTTACTTGGCTCCTAATACGGCCCTAGGATGTGTATGTGTGAGATCAGGGCTTTAGATTGTAAGCTCCTTGGGGGCAGGGACTGATGTGACTGTATAATATCTACACTAACCGGCCACCTTTATTAGGTCCTCCTTGCTAGTCCCGGGTTGGACCCCTTTAGACTTCATTCTTGGTGGAATAGATAACAACGAGGTGTTGGAAACGTTCCTCAGAGAATTTGCTCCATCGTGACCTGATGACATCACACAGTTGCTGCAGATTTGTTTTGTTCCACCACAGTGTCCCCATCTTCTGATGGCTCCTTCCAGCAGGATAATGCACCATGTCACAAAGCCCCAATCATCTCACCACTGGACAACGAGGTCACTGGACTGGGAGCCATCAGAAGATGGGGACACTGTGGTCATAAAGAATGGACATGGTCATCAACAATACAGGAAGGCCGTGGTGTATAAATGATGGTCAATTGGTACTAAGGGGCCCAAAGTGTGCCAAGAAAATCCAGTGAGACGGGAGTCGGGGGGGGGGGGGGCGTCCTGCTGTCTGTGTCAATGGACACAGCAGTGGGCCAGCACAAGTGCCCCCCCCCCCAGGGAAAGCGGCTCTCCGTGGGGGGGCACCCCAGAAGAAGAGGAGGTAAGCATGACATGTTTGTTATTTTAATACAAAAAAAAAAACAAGGGTTTACAACCACTTTAAATCCACTTCCTTCCCCCATTCTGACGCTCGGTTTGAACTTCAGCAAGTCGTCTTCACCACGTCTAGATGCCTAAATGCATTGAGTTGCTGCCGTGTGACTGGCCGATTAGCAATTTGTGTCACCAATAGATATCGGTGTGGTTTGTTTCTTTCTGAAATTTTTTTTACGACGAAATTCAACAAATTCGTTAATTTTTAAAAAAAAATTCGAATTAACGAAAATTCGGAAATACACAAATTTAAAAAATTTAACAATCCGGAAATCAAAAAAATCGAAGATTCAGGAATTCTAAAATAAGAACGCAAATTCAAAAGAATGAAAAATTTGAAAACTCCAAAATGCGAAAAATCTAAAATAATAACTAACTAATAATTATAATAATTAACCACTTAAGGACCGCCTCATGTACATATACGTCAGCAGAATGGCACAGGCAGGCACATCCACGTATATATACGTGCCCTGCTTGACGTGGGTCGGGGGTCCGATCGGGACCCCCCCCGGTACATGCGGCGGTCCCCGTGGCTTCAGGAGCGATCCGGGACGACGGCGCGGCTATTTGTTTATAGCCGCTCCGTCGCGATCGCTCCCCGGAGCTGAAGAACGGGGAGAGCCGTATGTAAACACGGCTTCCCCGTGCTTCACTGTGTCGGCGCATCGATCGCGTCATTCCCTTTATAGGGAAGACACGATCGATGACGTCATTCCTACAGCCACACCCCCCTACAGTTGTAAACACACACTAGGTGAACCCTAACTCCTACAGCGCCCCCTGTGGTTAACTCCCAAACTGCAACTGTCATTTTCACAATAAAGAATGCAATTTAAATGCATTTTTTGCTGTGAAAATGACAATTGTCCCAAAAATGTGTCAAAATTGTCCGAAGTGTCCGCCATAATGTCGCAGTCACGAAAAAAATCGCTGATCGCCGCCATTATTTGTTAAAAAAAAATTAAAATAAATAAAAATGCAAAAAAACTATCCCCTTTTTTGTAAACACTCTAAATTTTGCGCAAACCAACCGATAAACGATTATTGCGATTTTTTTTACCAAAAATAGGTAGAAGAATACGTATCGGCCTAAACTGAGGAAAAAAAAAATTGTATATATGTTTTTGGGGGATATTTATTATAGCAAAAAGTAAAAAATATTGCATTTTTTTCAAAATTGTCGCTCTATTTTTGTTTATAGCGCAAAAAATAAAAACCGCAGAGGTGATCAAATACCACCAAAAGAAAGCTCTATTTGTGGGGAAAAAAAGACGCCAATTTTGTTTGGGAGCCACGTCGCACGACCGCGCAATTGTCTGTTAAAGCGACGCAGTCCCGAACTGTAAAAACCCCTTGGGTCTTTAGGCAGCATTTTGGTCCGGGGCTTAAGTGGTTAATTACTAACTATTAAATTATAGGTATTGGAATTCCCTTTCAAATTTGGCTGTTAGTGAACGTAACGAATACGAATTTATCCAAAGCTACGAATTATCCGAAATAACAAATGTCGCATCTAAATGAATGGAACATAACGAATTATAAATAAATAATAATATTAATAATGATAAAAAAAAAATTTATTAACATTATTATTTAATATTATTAATTCGTTACGTTCCATTTGTTTAGATGCGACATTCGTTAATTTGTTAAATTTGGCTGTTGGTGAACGTAACAAATACGAATTTATCCGAAGCTACGAATTATCCAAAATAACAAATGCCGCATCTAAAAGGAATGGAACGTAACAAATTAATAACAAAAACGTATTTTTTTTTATTATTTAAGATTATTAATATATTCCATTCGTTTAGATGCAGCATTTGTTATTTTGGATAATTCGTAGCTTCGGATAAATTCGTATTTGTTACGTTCACCAACAGCCAAATTTAACAAATTAACGAATGTCGCATCTAAACAAATGGAATGTAAGGAATTAATAATAATAATAAATAATTAGTAATATTTTTATTTTATTATCATTTTAATTAATATTATCTTTTATTAATTTGTTACATTCCATTCGTCAAAATGCGGCATTCGTTATTTCGGAAAATTCGTAACTTTGGATAAATTTGTATTACGTTCACTAACAGCTAAATTTGAAAGGAAATTACAAAACCTATCATTTAATTGTTAGTAATAGTTATTATTATTAATTAGTTATTTCAGATTTTCGTTCTTTTTTTTTTTACGTTTTTAGATTTTCAAATATCTGAATCTTGGAATTCAGAATTAAAAATTTTAGTTAGTAATAGTTATTAGTTAGTTATTTTGTATTTTCAAATTTTCGTACTTTTTAATTTGCGTTCTTATTTTCCCAATTTTCCAATCTTGGAATGTTTTAGTTAGTAATAGTTATTATTATTAATTAGTTATTTCAGATTTTCGAATTTCCGTTCTTATTTTCACGTTTTTAGATTTTCAAATATCCGAATCTTGGAATCTTCGATTTTTTTTGAATTTCAGAATTTTTTATTTTCGTTACTAATAGTTATTATTATTAGTTATTATTCCGTATTTTCAAATTTTCGTTCTTATTTTCCCAATTTTCCAATCTTGGAATGTTTGATTTTTCGAATATCTGATTTTAGTTAGTAATAGTTATTATTATTAATTAGTTATTTCAGATTTTCGAATTTTCGTTCTTATTTTCAAATATCCGAATCTTGGAATTCAGAATTAAAAATTTTAGTTAGTAATAGTTATTAGTTAGTTATTTTGTATTTTCAAATTTTCGTTCTTTTTAATTTGCGTTCTTATTTTCCCAATTTTCCAATCTTGGAATGTTTTAGTTAGTAATAGTTATTTTTAATTAGTTATTTCAGATTTTCTAATTTTCGTTCTTATTTTCACGTTTTTAATTTTCAAATATCCGAATCTTGGAATCGATTTTTTTTTGAATTTCAGAATTTTTAATTTTCGTTAGTAATAGTTATTATTATTTTCTTTCTTTTTAATTTTTGTTCTTATTTTTGTTTGATTTTTCGAATATCTGATTTTAGTTAGTAATAGTTATTATTATTAATTAGTTATTTCAGATTTTCGAATTTTCGTTCTTATTTTCAAATATCCGAATCTTGGAATTCAGAATTAAAAATTTTAGTTAGTAATAGTTATTAGTTAGTTATTTTGTATTTTCAAATTTTCGTTCTTTTTAATTTGCGTTCTTATTTTCCCAATTTTCCAATCTTGGAATGTTTTAGTTAGTAATAGTTATTTTTAATTAGTTATTTCAGATTTTCTAATTTTCGTTCTTATTTTCACGTTTTTAATTTTCAAATATCCGAATCTTGGAATCGATTTTTTTTTGAATTTCAGAATTTTTAATTTTCGTTAGTAATAGTTATTATTATTTTCTTTCTTTTTAATTTTTGTTCTTATTTTTGTTTGATTTTTCGAATATCTGATTTTAGTTAGTAATAGTTATTATTATTAATTAGTTATTTCAGATTTTCGAATTTTCGTTCTTATTTTCAAATATCCGAATCTTGGAATCTTCGATTTTTTTTGAATTTCAGAATTTTAAATTTTCGTTAGTAATAGTTATTAGTTAGTTATTTTGTATTTTTAAATTTTCGTTCTTTTTAATTTGCGTTCTTATTTTCCCAATTTTCCAATCTTGGAATGTTTTAGTTAGTAATAGTTATTATTATTAATTAGTTATTTCAGATTTTCTAATTTTCGTTCTTATTTTCACGTTTTTAGATTTTCAAATATCCGAATCTTGGAATCTTGGATTTTTTTTTTGAATTTCAGAATTTTTAATTTTCGTTAGTAATAGTTATTATTATTAGTTAGTTATTATTTCGTATTTTCTAATTTTCGTTCTTATTTTCGGATTTCCCAATTTTCCAATCTTGGAATGTTCGATTTTTTTGAATTTCTGATTTTAGTTAGTAATAGTTATTATTAGTTATCATTTTTAGATTTTAAAATGTTCCTACTTTCGAATTTCTGGATTTTCTTTCTTATTTACGGATTTCTGAATTTATTCAAAATAACGAATTTCGAACGTAACGAATGACCCAAAAAACCGAAAACGAACACGTTTTTTGGCGGCGCACATGTTTAGTTACCAAGCAATAGAACAGGTGTACCTGATTGGCCGGTCAGTGTATGTGTAAAGCGCTGTGTAAATTGATGGCGCCATATAATTACCTGTAATAAATAATAATATAATTCGGCATCATTTGAACTTTTTTATTTTCCTCCTCTCTGTCATTTTAAGTGGCATAAAATGTCACATCCTGACCTCCGCAGGGGGCGCCTCCTCTGAAATTCAGCGCGTCCTTATAAAACACACTCCGCAATTACACTGTAAACATTCTGACATGCCTTCCATTTAAAGGGCCCCTCCCGCTCCCGAGGCACCCCCCCCAGGCGACTACGCCCACCCTTCAGTCATCTCCCGGGGGGGGGGGGGCTCTCCGCCTACAACTGAAGACCTGACAGCAAGACGCCCCTCAGCACTGAGCTGCTCATTTCATGGGGGGCCATGAGGGCAATTAGAACAAAATGCTAACAACCCTGGAGGTGATTTTTTGTCTGTTCGGTGAGGCTGCCCCTCCTGTAGGTCATGTTGGGTACTGCATGTGACAGATGAAACATGAGCTGTCGTTATAAAACGATAATTATTTCTGTAGGACTTTGAAAAATTAAGATCTCTCCATTTTTTATTTATTTTTTTACAATTAAAATATACGGTACTGTGCAAAAGTTTTAGGCAGGTGTAACGATATACATTGGCAGAATGGCACGGCTGGGCACAAGCACATACAGGTACGTTGCCTTTAAGACCCGGTCCGAAGATCCGTGACCGCGCCCGCGGACCCGATTGCCGCCGGTGTCCCGCGATCGGTCACAGGAGCTGAAGAACGGGGAGAGGTGTGTGCCTCACCTGTGCCCATCGGTGCAGCCTCACCAGTGCCCATCGGTGCAAGCCTTACCAGTGCCACATAACCTGTGCACATCAGTGCCACATAACCTGTGACCATCAGTGCAGCCCTATCAGTGCAAGCCTTACCAGTGACCATCAGTGCAGCCTTACCAGTGCCCATCGGTGCAGCCTCACCAGTGCCCATCAGTGCAACCTCACCAGTGCCACATAACCAGTGCACATCAGTGCAGCCTCACCAGTGACCATCAGTGCAGCCTCACCAGTGACCATCAGTGCAGCCTCACCAGTGACCATCAGTGCAGCCTCACCAGTGACCATCAGTGCAGCCTCAGTGACCATCAGTGCAGCCTCACCAGTGACCATCAGTGCAGCCTCACCAGTGACCATCAGTGCAGCCTCACCAGTGACCATCAGTGCAGCCTCACCAGTGACCATCAGTGCAGCCTCACCAGTGACCATCAGTGCAGCCTCACCAGTGACCATCAGTGCAAGCCTTACCAGTGACCATCAGTGCAGCCTTACCAGTGCAAGCCTTACCAGTGACCATCGGTGCAGCCTTACCAGTGACCATCAGTGCAGCCTTACCAGTGCAAGCCTTACCAGTGACCATCGGTGCAGCCTCACCAGTGCCCATCGGTGCAAGCCTCACCAGTGCTCATCGGTGCAAGCCTTACCAGTGCCACATAACCTGTGACCATCAGTGCAGCCTCACCAGTGCCTATCAGTGCAAGCCTTACCAGTGACCATCAGTGCAGCCTTACCAGTGCAAGCCTTACCAGTGACCATCAGTGCAGCCTTACCAGTGCAAGCCTTACCAGTGCCCATCGGTGCAGCCTCACCAGTGCAACCTCACCAGTGCAACCTCACCAGTGCCACATAACCAGTGCAGCCTCACCAGTGACCATCAGTGCAGCCTCACCAGTGACCATCAGTGCAGCCTCACCAGTGACCATCAGTGCAGCCTCACCAGTGACCATCAGTGCAGCCTCACCAGTGCAAGCCTTACCAGTGACCATCAGTGCAGCCTTACCAGTGCAAGCCTTACCAGTGACCATCGGTGCAGCCTTACCAGTGCCCATCAGTGCAACCTCACCAGTGCCACATAACCAGTGCAGCCTCACCAGTGACCATCAGTGCAGCCTCACCAGTGACCATCAGTGCAGCCTCACCAGTGACCATCAGTGCAAGCCTTACCAGTGACCATCAGTGCAGCCTTACCAGTGCAAGCCTTACCAGTGCCCATCGGTGCAGCCTCACCAGTGCCCATCAGTGCAGCCTTACCAGTGCAAGCCTTACCAGTGACCATCGGTGCAACCTCACCAGTGCCACATAACCAGTGCACATCAGTGCAGCCTCACCAGTGACCATCAGTGCAGCCTCACCAGTGACCATCAGTGCAAGCCTCACCAGTGACCATCAGTGCAAGCCTTACCAGTGACCATCAGTGCAAGCCTTACCAGTGCAAGCCTTACCAGTGCCCATCGGTGCAGCCTCACCAGTGCCCATCAGTGCAACCTCACCAGTGCCACATAACCAGTGCACATCAGTGCAGCCTCACCAGTGCACATCAGTGCAGCCTCACCAGTGACCATCAGTGCAAGCCTTACCAGTGACCATCAGTGCAGCCTCACCAGTGACCATCGGTGCAGCCTCATGAGTGCTACATAACCTGTGACCATCAGTGCCACATAACCTGTGACCATCAGTGCAGCCTCACCAGTGACCATCAATGAAGAAGAAGAAATACTTATTTGCAAAATTTTATAACAGAAACAAAGAAAAACATATTTTTTTCAAAATTTTCTGTCTTTTTTGTCTAGCAAAACATAAAAAAAACCCAGTGGTGATCAAATACCACCAAAAGAATTGTTTTGTTTTTTCTAGTCTCAAAAAAATTATAACAATGTCAGTTGGGTACAAAGTCACATGACTCTGGAGTAATTGTCAAAGTGTGAAAATTGGCCTGGGCAGGAAGGGGGTGAAAGTTCCCGGTACTGAAGTGGTTACTCAGCACTACAACAAAGCAGGTAAGTGTGCGTCCCTCCTGGCGTTTTAGTGTGCCCGGGGGAGGGGCAGGTGCAGCATCCAGTCCCCCCCTCCCCCTCCAGCCGGCCAAAGTCTATGACAGGTGGACAGGGCTGGTATTGAGGTTTGGTTTTTTATATACTTGAAGAAAAGGAAAAACACAAAATAAAATATAAAATATCATTTATTATGAACAGACAAACCCGATACACTCTACACTTTACATGAATCTGAAGCTGTAACAGTTTTGTTGTTGCTGGTGAAATGACATTATGTTTTATTTTTTGGGGGCGGGGCACAGCATTTGATACAATTTTTACCGCCCTCAGATGGTTCTTTTTTCCTGCAAGCCTAAAAGTCATTCAAAAAATAAAATAAAATAATAAACATGTCACAATTGTCTGCAAAGAGAGAACCTAACCCTCCTTTTTCACGCGTCCCCCGTCAGCACTCTTGGCTCCTCCTCTTCTCGATGGATCCACATAGCAAACTGCACTGTCTGCATCAATAGACACGGGTAGCGTGGCTTGGTCTCGTGCCCCCTGGTCACAGGATTTGACTGGCAGCAGCAGGAGCCCTCAGCAAAGCCTGCTAGACCAAGAAGCAGTGGAGGCCGCTCAATAGGGGGCGCCGCCCCCCTAATCTACATGCAGGACTCATGGATTTCAATGTTTTTTTGTTTGGTTTTTCTTGAAGCACATGATTAGATTCTGAGGCTCCAATTGGCTTCATAAAAGGGTGGGCTCGGGGCGCAGAGCACTGCGCCCTGAGCCCACCCAGTTGTGTGACATTAGCAAATGAATATTCGCTAATGTCTTCATGCTTCTCCTCCCGCCCAATCGGAAAACGGGTCCTGAGACCCGATTGGCCAGGGAGTCTTAGGACTCCCGGCCGAACAAGAAGTAGGTCCTGAGACCCGATTGGCTGGGAGCCCTAAGACGAGGAGAAGCAATGGCCCAGCTCTTCCCTCGGCAAGCTGGAGCGAGGAGCAGCATTGACCTCCTAAGGCAGTGGTAGGCAACATCGGGCCTCCAGCTGTGGTGAAACTACAAATCCCATCATGCCTCTGCCTGTGTTAGGGTCTTGCAATGTCTCCTGGGACTTGTAGTTTCAAAACAGCTGGAGGGCCGAGGTTGCCTACCCCTACCCACTGATCGCCGTGGGGGGGGGGGCACTGATCACCACTGTCTGTCTCCAGCTGGGGGAGAGGGGTGTTTGGGGCCACTGATCACAGCTGTCTGGGGGTGCGTTAATAATAGGATTTTTGTACTCACCGTAAAATCCATTTCTCTGCGTTCATAGACGGACACAGCCTTCCTTGACATTAGGGTTATGCTTCTTCCTACCAGGAGATGAAGAAGCATAACCCAAATGTCAAAGAAGGCTGTGTCCGTCTATGAACGAAAGAGAAATATTTTTTTTCATTTTGGATAGAGTAAGGAAGGGTTATAACCCCTGTCAGATTATTTTTTTCCGACATCTGTGTCCCTTTGCGGAGATTTCCCTTGACTTCCTGTTCCATAGACAGACAGGAAGAGAAAGTAAATCCCTACAAATTAAGGGAATTCCTTGGGGACCCCCCCATCTCACCAGAATGGACACAGAGAGCAGCGGCCTGTGAGCGAGCCTGCTTGGGTGCCCCCACAGCAAGCGGTTTGGTCTGGGGGCACTTGGCAGGGGAGAGGAGCCGGGAGTACCAGGGGGGGAACCAAGAAGAGGAGGATCGGGGATGCTCTGTGCAAAACCATTACATAGAGCAGGTAAGTATGACGTTTGTTGTTTAAAAAAAATAAAAAAACGTTCCTATATTCATCACTTTAAAATTGGTCGTAGATTAAAAAAAATAAAATAAAACTTTACACTGTTAAAAAAAAAAAAAAAACTGGTCATAGATGGACAATTTTTTTTTTGGGGGGGGGGGGGGGGGGGGGGGGCATACAAAGATACAAACGGATTCCTCCATCTGTACACAAGTGAGGTGGAGAGAGGATTCCCCCTCCCAGCTGACACATTGGGGTCGATTTACTAGAGGCAAATAGACTGAGCACTTTGCAGTTGCTCCAGAGCTTAGTAAATGAGGGGGAAGCTCTGCTGACTTCCATCATCCAATCGTGTGCAAGCAAAAATGCATTTTATTTGTATTTTCCTTGCACGTGATTGGGTAAGCTTTGTAAAGCTTTACCTCATTTGCTAAGCTCTGGAGGAGCTGCACTTTGCAAAGTGCTCAGTCTGTTTGCCTTTAGTAAATCCACCCCCTTTGTGTTCTGACAGCAGAACCCCCCCACTGTGAGAATACAGCAGCTGAGGAACTTTTTCCAAACAAGTCAGTAAGATCGACCCCTGGACCTCTGTTGGGTAGGAGCGGCCCACACATCGAAATTCAGCTGAACCTGAAAACATTTACAACCATCTATAGTCAGCTTTACAGTTTGGTGTCTCTCTAAAGCAGCCACAGCTGCAGAGTAGAAAAGGCCGTCCCTTGACAGCATGCAGCCAATAAGGTTCCTTGCCCGTCCCTTGCAGCAAAGAAGGTTCATTGCCTGTCCCTTGCCAGCATGCAGCAAAGAGGTTTCTTGCCCGTCCCTTGCAGCAAAGAAGGTTCCTTGCCCATCTCTTGCCAGCTTGCAAAGAAGGTTCATTGCCCCAGTCCCTTGCCATCACACAGCAAAGCAGGTTCCTTGCCCGTCTCTTGCCAGCTAGCAGCAAAGAAGGTTCATTGCCCCTCCCTTGCCAGCTTGCAAAGAAAGTTCTTTGCCCATCCCTTGCCAGCATGCAGCAAAGAAGGTTCATTGCCCATCCCTTGCCAGCTTGCAGCCAAGAAGGTTCCTTGCCCGTCCCTTGCAAGCTTGCAGCCAAGAAGGTTCCTTGCCCATCCCTTGCCAGCTTGCAGCCAAGAAGGTTCCTTGCCCGTCCCTTGCCAGCATGCAGTAAAGGGGGTTCATTGCTCGTCCCTTGCCAGCTTGCAGCTAAGAAAGTTCCTTGCCCATCCCTTGCCAGCATGCATTAAAGAAGGTTCCTTGCCAGCTTGCAGCCAAGAAGCTTCCTCGCCCCTATCCTTTGCCAGCTTGCAGTAAAGGGTGTTCATTACCCGTCTCTTGCCACCATGCAGTAAAGAAGGTTTCTTGCCCGTCCCTTGCCATCTTGCAGAAAAGAAGGTTCATTGCCCAACCTGAGTGAGTTTTGTAACTCTGCAATTAGCAAAGATCATTCTCTTTCCTGATTGGACAGCTCTGTTTCAGCCTAAGCAGGGACATGTTGGACCTTTGCAGAGAAACCGCTGCTTCCACAAGGGTTGGCAGGGGACAGACTTTTCTACTCAGGCTGTGGCTGCTTCAGCAAACGAACTGTAGGACTTTGCACACCTTTCTTTGATGCAATTGGAATGCGTTTAGCCAATAATTATTATTTTTTTAAATCAGGAAGGCTAATCAGGCGTTAAATGCAGCAAATAAAACAACATATAAAAATAGGCAGAAAGTTTGTAATGTATTTTCAAGAAAAAAAAAATATATTTTATAAAACAATTACCTGATAAAAAAAAAAAAAATGTAGAAATACACTCTTAGCCGGATTCAGGTAGGGGCGCGCATCTTTAAGGCGGCGCAGCGTATCGTATTTACGCTACGCCGCCTTAAGTCAGAGAGGCAAGTACTGTATTCACAAAGTACTTGCCTCCTAACTTACGGCGGCGTGGCATAAATGGGGCCGGCGTAAGCGCGCCTAATTCAAATGAGGGGGAATGTTTTATGTTAATTGGGGGTGACCCGACGTGATTGACGTTTTTTGCGAACGGCGCATTCGCCGTCCGTATACATATCCCAGTGTGCATTGCTCCAAAGTACGCCGCAAGGACGTATTGGTTTCAACGTGAACGTAAATTATGTCCAGCCCCATTCACGGACGACTTACTCAAACGACGTAAAATTTTCAAATTTCGACGCGGGAACGACGGCCATACTTAACATTGACTACGCCTCCTAAGGTGCAGCTTTATCTTTACGTGGCGCATCTCTTACGGGAACGGCGTATCTTTACTGCGACGGGCGCACGTACGTTCGTGAATCGGCGTATCTAGTCATTTACATATTCTACAGCCGAACTCGAAGGAAGCGCCACCTAGCGGCCAGCCTAACAATTACACTTTAAGATACGACGGCGTAGGAGACTTACGCCGCTCGTATCTTAGCCTAATTTAAGCGTATCTGGTTTCCAGAATACGCTTAAATTAACACCGGCGTAGATTCAGAGTTACAACGGCGTATCTACTGATATGCCGGCGTAACTCTCTATGAATCTGGCTATATATTGCCAAAAGTATTGGGACGCCTGCCATTAACGTCCATGTGCGTGTAAAGGCAGGCGTCCCAATACTTTTGGTAATGTAGTGTATATCGACCATGGGCAGCCCAGTCCGGTGGATTTCAGTCCATGTAGATGGGAAGGTCTCTGTTTTTTATTGATCAGAACACACACAGCGTTGTTAGCGAGTCATTAAACTGCGATTCCGCCCTCGCTGAGAGGGGGGGTGGGGGCGCCCCCCGAGCGGTGTGGGAAGACGAGAATTTATTGCTTGGTAATATCTGTGGCAAAGTCAATTTGACGATTCTATAGAAGTGTCCCTGAGAGTCGCAGAGCTATAACTTCTAGAGTCCCCCCCCCCCCCCTGCCGGGCTGGGCCCACCGCACAGCGCATTCTTCTACCCCCCCCCCCCGCTGTGCTCCGGCCCCAATCAGTCGTCCGAGTCTGTGTCATGCCGCCGCTTGGCCTCGCGCGGGGACCTCGACCTCCTCCTCTTGCGTTCCCTGTCGCGGCTGTGGCTTCTGGGCCCGGCGGGGGGCCGGGACGGTCGGCGAGGGGAGCTGTCGCTGGAAGAATGGGCGTCGTGGTGGTGGCGTTGTGTGCTTCGGGTCCTGGGCGAATCCCGGGCCTCCGATGAATGGTTGTCAGCCCCGCAGGCTCCAGTGTGACGAGAGGATGATGAATTGCCCGCCTTTCTCCACCTTTTACAATAGAAGAGGACAGGGAACGCCGTCAGTGCCGAACAACAAGGCCTTTGTCAGCCGGCCGAGAAAATAACAAACAAAAATCACAAAGGCTCCGGGGGAGGGGGGTCTAGAGGGGAAAAGTGCAGGAGATGTACGGGGCGGCCGCAGTCACCAAAGTGACCATAGAGGTCTGATGTCCCGGTGTGACCAAAACTAAGGGGCCCTACAATGCTAAAGTCACACTTGTTACATCTCCTGTCAGAGCGCCAGAAGGAGAGGACTAAAATATTCACCAGTGATAAAGAGACGGCCAGCGCGGGCCCTATACAATGAAGCCAGGCTCTCCAAACACTTCAGTACAAGGGCCACATTGAAAAAAATCCTCATCAGAGTCCCCCTTACATTAGGGTCCCCATCAGTGCCCTCCCTACCCTGATGTAGGCAGGAAACTTGGATATAAGGGGGGGCAGTAATGGGGACCTTGATTTAAGTGGGGAGCCCTGATTGGCCAACTACTTACCCTTACATCAGAGTGCCCCACTTACATCAAGGTCCCCATGACTGCCCCCCTTACATCAGAGTGCCCCACTTACATCAAGGTCCCCATTACTGCCCCCCTTACATCAGGTTCCCCATCACTGCCCCCCCGCCCTAATGTTAGTGGGGCACTCCACATCAAATTGCCCCACTAACATCAGGGTAGGGGGGCAGTGATGGGGACCCTGATGTAAGGGGGGGGCAGTAATGGGGACCCTGATGTAAGGGGGGGGCAGTAATGGGGACCTTGATGTCAGCGGAGAACTCTGTAAGGGGTAAGTAGTTGGCCAATTTGAGTTCCCCACTTACATCAGGGTACCCATCACTGCCCCCCATGCTCTTATGTTAGTGGGGTACTCTGATGTAAGGGGGGCAGTAATGGGGACCTTGATGTAAGTGGGGAACTCTAAATGCCCCACTAACATCAGGGTAGGAGGGCAGTGATGGGGACCCTTATGTAAGGGGGGGCCGTAATGGGGACCCTGTGGTAGGTGGAGGAGGGGGGGAGGTAGGTGGAGGAAGGGGGGAATGTAGGAGGAGAGGGGAAGGTAGGTGGAGGAGGGGGGGGGGAGGTAGGTGGAGGAGTGGGGGGAACGTAGGGAGGAAAGGGGAAGGTAGGAGGAGGGTAGGTAGGAGGAGAGGGGAAGGTAGGTGAAGGAGGGGAGGGGGGGAAGGTAGGTGAAGGAGGGGGGAGGAGGTAGGGAGGAGAGAGGGAAGGTAGGGAGGGGAAGGTAGGAGGAGGAGAGGGGAAGGTAGGTGAAGGAGAGGGTGGAGGTGGGGAGGTGGGAGGAGAGGGGGGAAGGTTGGGAGGAGAGGGGGGAAGGTTGGGAGGAGAGGGGGGAAGGTTGGGAGGAGAGGGGGGAAGGTTGGGAGGAGAGGGGGAAGGTTGGGAGGAGAGGGGGAAGGTTGGGAGGAGAGGGGGAAGGTAGGGAGGAGAGGGGGGAACGTAGGGAGGAGAGGGGAAGGTAGGTGAAGGAGGGGGGGAGGTAGGTGAAGGAGGGGGGGAGGTAGGGAGGAGAGGGGGAAGGTAGGGAGGAGAGGGGGAAGGTAGGGAGGAAGGTAGGTAGGAGGGAGGAGAGGGGGAAGGTAGGAGGAGGAGGAGGAGGAGGAGGAGGAGGAGGAGGAGGAGGAGGAGGAGGAGAGGGGAAGGTAGGGAGGAGAGGGGAAGGTAGGGAGGAGGGGGAGGTAAAGTCAAAACTTCTGATAAGGAAGATCCAATGGATCAGGATGGCAGCCAGGCGACTAGCATTTTCAGGACCTCCATGTACCCTTCCCATACAGCTTCTTCCTAATGGAAATTATTTGCCCGCAAGCAGTGACAAGGTGTAGAGTGATTCTTATCTACAGGCTGTACAAGAGCTCCCTCTAGTGGACAACACCAAAATAGAGCAGAAATATGCAGCTTTTTGTTATCCTTGAATATAAAGCACATTACAAGCAGCAGCAGACTAGGGTGTAATTAGGGGAGTGCAGAGCAGACTAGGGTGCGAGCGCAGGGAGCGCAGAGCAGACTACGGTGGGAGCGCAGAGCAGACTACGGTGGGAGCGCAGAGCAGACTACGGTGGGAGCGCAGAGCAGACTACGGTGGGAGCGCAGAGCAGACTACGGTGGGAGCGCAGGGAGTGCAGAGCAGACTACGGTGTGAGTGCAGAGCAGACTACGGTGTGAGCACAGGGAGTGCACAGCAAGCCCAGGTTTAATATGGGATCCAAGACCTCACCTGTCCTCTTCATCCGCTGATGATGAAGAATCGGTTCTTCGGTGTTTCTCCTTCTTGTGCTTCTTCTCTTTTTTCTTCTTCTTCTTTTTCTCTTTCTTGGCCTTTTTCTTACTTCCCGACCTGAAAACACGGACAGACACAAACATGACTGCAAGGCCAAGAAATTCGGCAAATCCCCCCCCCCCCCCCCCCCCCCCCCCCAATTATGAAACAAGACTATTAAAGCCCATCTGAAAATCAGCTTAATATATTCTAGATGCAGTCTGTAGAAAGCAGCCACAGCCCGAGTAAAAAACCAATCATCCCCTCTCAGCATGCTCCCTTGCTCTCAGTGTAGAAGCAGTGGTCTCTCTGAAGAGGTCTGACACCCCCCCCCCCCCCTGCCGAGTCACAGGTACAGCGCTCTAATCACCAGGGAGCATGAGCTTTCATCTTTGGAGAGTTCTATCTCTGCAGGTGTCAGACTATGAGGGCAAGGATCCTTCTCTGTACCATGCTGGCAGGGGACAGGATTTTCTACTCAAGCTGTGGCTGCCTTCTAAAGAAAACTCCAAGACTTCTCACACCTTTCTCTAGTCATCAAGCCCGACCTTTGCATACCGTATTTGCCGGCGTACAAGACGACCGCCTAATTTTACAGGTAAAATGTTGGTTTTGGGATATACTCACCATATAAGACGACCCCTCACTCTGCCATTATACATGCCTCACTGTGCCATCATTACATGCCCCACTGTGCCATCATTACACGCCTCACTGTGCCATCATTACACGCCTCACTGTGCCATCATTACACGCCTCACTGTGCCATCATTACACGCCTCACTGTGCCATCATTACACGCCTCACTGTGCCATCATTACACGCCTCACTGTGCCATCATTACATGCCTCACTGTGCCATCATTACATGCCCCACTGTGCCATTATTACACGCCTCACTGTGCCATCATTACATGCCTCACTGTGCCATCATTACACGCCTCACTGTGCCATCATTACACGCCTCACTGTGCCATCATTACACGCCTCACTGTGCCATCATTACACGCCTCACTGTGCCATCATTACACGCCTCACTGTGCCATCATTACACGCCCCACTGTGCCATCATTACACGCCCCACTGTGCCATCATTACACGCCTCACTGTGCCATCATTACACGCCTCACTGTGCCATCATTACACGCCTCACTGTGCCATCATTACACGCCTCACTGTGCCATCATTACACGCCTCACTGTGCCATCATTACACGCCTCACTGTGCCATCATTACACGCCTCACTGTGCCATCATTACACGCCTCACTGTGCCATCATTACACGCCTCACTGTGCCATCATTACACGCCTCACTGTGCCATCATTACACGCCTCACTGTGCCATCATTACACGCCTCACTGTGCCATCATTACACGCCTCACTGTGCCATCATTAATGCCTCACTGTGCCATCATTAATGCCTCACTGTGCCATCATTAATGCCTCACTGTGCCATTATTACATGCCTCACTGTGCAATTGCCGACCTCACTGTACCATTCCATTCCCTGCCTCGACGATCTCCCTACCTTCTCCTGTTTGCAGAGTATGTCAGACGGCGGCCATCCAATATTCAAAAGCCGCACCTCCTCCTCAGGCTGTTCCGTGATAGGCGGAACACCAATTTTCCCAGCAGAGCCTCTGTTCAGTGTTCCGCCTATCACGGATGTCCTCTCGTCCGAGGCCGAGGATGAGAAGGGATCTGTGATAGGCGGAACACTGAACAGAGGCTCTGCTGGGAAAATGAGTGTTCCGCCTATCACGGAACAGTCTGAGGAGGAGGAGGGGCTGCTTTTGAATAATGGATGGCCGCCGTCTGACACACAGGTACCCGACATTTGGGGCATGATTTTAGATGCAGAAGGTCGTCTTATACGCCAAAAAATACGGTACTTAGGAGCCGACTAATCCATTTGCGCTTGTGAGCCGGGTTGCCATAGAGCCTGCCATGGACCGGAGGGTTCCCGGTCAGCTCTCTGGTCCTGGGAGGCCAGAAGCGACGTTGCGACGTCACTTCCAGTTAAGGCGGATGTAAACTCTGACATTTTTTTCCCTGGAAAGCAGAGAACTGAGGTTTTCCAGGGTAGAAGAGAGATCTGGGGCTTTATAGACCCCAGATGTGTCCGAGCATCTCCAACTGTCTCCAGCGCCCCCCCCCAATCTCTGGCCACATGAGGTACTGCATACACTAGAACAAATTATCTGAGTTTACATGGTAGCTTTGCGCAGTTTTTACAGAGGCGCAGGGCACCGTTTTTGCCCTGCGCTCCCGCAAATTATCTGCACTACCCTTGATTCACGAAGCAGTAGCTCCGTAAATTGCGTGGGCGCTCCGGCAAAATGCCTGGCGTAAGCGCGCGCAATTTAAATGATCCCGTAGGGGGCTGGAATCATTTAAATTAGGCGCGTTCCCGCGCCGAGCGTAGGGCGCATGCTCCGTCGGGAAACTTCCCCCACGTGCATTGGGGCAAATGACGTCGCAAGGACGTCATTTGCTTCAAAGTGAACGTGAATGGCGTCCAGCGCCATTCACGATTCACTTACGCAAACTACGTAAAATTTAAACTTTGCGACGCGGGAACGACTGGTATACGTAGCATTGGCTGCCCCTGCTATTAGCAGGAGCAGCCTTACGCGAAACCCGACGGACGTAAACTGCGTACGCAGGGCTCGCGTAACGTTGTGATTCGGCGTTCGTATGCAATTTGCATACTATACGCTGACCACTACGGGAACGCACCCTAGCGGCCATCGTAAGAATGCAGCCTACGATACGACGGCATAAGGAGCCTTATGCCAGTCATATCTTAGGCTGCAGTCGGCGTATCGAGGTTCCTGAATCAGGAGCATTCGATACGCCGGGGCAAGCAAGCAATTGCGCTGCGTAACTATGGTTACGCAGGCGCAATTGCTCTTTGAATCTACCCCATTATTTCCTATGGGAAAACTAGCTTTGATATAAGAGTGCCTTGGATTACAGGCTTTCTTATGCTCATAATCCAAGGTACTACTCTATATATAATGTAGGAGAGAAATGTCAGAATTGGCCGGGGTGGGAAGGTAGTTAAATGGGGGGGGGGGGTGGTTAAGTGAAGGGGGGGGATGGTAAGTGAAGGGGGGGTGGTTAAGTGAAGGGGGCGGGGTGGTACACTCACTTGGATGCTTTGTCTTCCTCTCCTCCTTCCACCTTCCTCTTATCACTGTGCGCTTCCTGACGCTCTCCGCCTTTTTGGTGCTGTGTGGTTCAACCAGAAATAAATATAGAGATTTTCTTAGATTTGGCACCAGATTTCTATCACATTTCTCATTGTACAAAAGTCAAATCTGTTTTTATTTTACAGCAAATATTAAAGAATCCCAGCCTCAACCTAACTAGTCTTAAAAATGTCCCCTCCCCCAATAACACCCACACTGACTAATCTGGTAAGAAAGATACTTCAGCCAACTATGGTCCGGTCATGTGACCTGGCTCCCGTGTGTCAGCCAGTGGTGGCTGCAGGGGAGAAGAGGGAGCGCTGACATTGGCTGGGACATGGGAGCCTACGGGTGATGTCACCGCTCCCGGGCATTACCAGGAGTTGTTGGACGCTCTCCCCTGCAGGATCACATGACTGGAGCGGGCTGAGAATAGGTATATGTATATACATCTTTTTTTAACAGGTGTAAGGAAGGGGGGACAGTCCAAGGTATTTAGTAGGAGGCATGGCAAGTTTTTTTGAAATTGTAATTTTTTGTCACAATTTTTGGGAAAATTAAGAATTTAACCACTTAAGACCCGGACCAATATGCAGGTTAAAGACCTTGCCCCTTTTTGTGATTCGGCATTGTGTCGCTTTAACTGACAATTGCGCAGTCGTGCGACGTGGCTCCCAAACAAAATTGACGTCCTTTTTTTTCCCACAAATAGAGATTTCTTTTGGTGGTATTTGATCACTTCTGTAGTTTTTATTTTTTGCGCTACAAAACAGAAATAGAGCGTCAATTTTGAAAAAAATGCAATCTTTTTTACTTTTTTCTATAATAAATATCCCTCAAAAATATAAAAAAAAAAAAATTCCTCAGTTTAGACCAATACGTATTCTTCTACCTATTTTTGGTAAAAAAATAATCGCGATAAGCATTTATCGATTGGTTTGCGTAAAATGTATAGCCTTTACAAAATAGGGGATAGTTTTATTGCATTTTTAATATATATTTTTTTTACTACTAATGGCAGCGATCAGCGTTTTTTTTCGTGACTGCGACATTATGGCGGACACATCGGACACTTTTGACACATTTTTGGAACCATCGTCATTTTCACAGCGAAAAGTGCTATAAAAATACATTGTTTACTGTGAAAATGACAATTGCAGTTTAGGAGTTAACCCACTAGGGGGCGCTGAAGGGGTTAAGTGTGACCTCATATGTGTTTCTAACTGTAGTAGGGCGGGGCTGGACGTGTGACATCATTGATCGCGTTTCCCTATATCAGGGAACACACGATCAATGACAGCGCCACAGTGAAGAACGGGAAAGCTGCGTTTATACACAGCTCTCCTCGTTCTTCAGCTCCGGGGACCGAGCGCGGGACACGGCGGCGATCGGGTCCGCGGGTCACGGAGCTTTGGACCGGGTCGTGAGAGCGCCTGCCTTGGCTGCAGCTAATCACATGGTACAGGTAGCTAGATACCATGTGATTGCTTTGGGCCAATCACGAATCAGAACTGTAAGCAATCCGTTCATTAATGGAAATCCACTCATTAAAGTTTGTTTACATTGTTATCGTGCGATTGCTTGGCGATTGGTCATAACGATCACATGATACAAACACACTATACAGTAAAACCTTGATTTGAGAGTAACTTGGTTTGAGAGCGTTTTGCAAGACGAGCAAAAATGTTTTAATACATTTTGCCTTGATATACAAGCGATGTCTTGATATAAGAGTAGAGTCATGTCATAACCGAGTATAAAAGAAGAGAGGAGCCTCTAAGTGTAGCAATATGGTTACATTTAATGAAGGTACAACATTTAGCAACTTATTGCTACACTTAGAGGCGCCTCTCTTCTCTTTTATACTCTGTAAAAAAAATGCTTTGATATACAAGTGCTTTGGATTACAAGCATGTTTCTGGAATGAATTATGCTCGCAAACTGTATTACCAAAAGTATTGGGACGCCTGCTTTTACACGCACATGAACTTTAATGGCATCCCAGTCTTAGTCTGTAGGGTTCAATATTGAGTTGGCCCCGCCCTTTGCAGCTATAACAGCTTCACCTCTTCTGGGAAGGCCGTCCACAAGGTTTAGGAGGGTGTCTATGGGAATGTTTGATCGTTCTTCCAGAAGAGCATTTGTGAAGTCAGGCACTGATGTTGGACGAGATGGGAGTCTCCGCTCCAATTCATCCCAATGGTGTTCTCTTGGGTTGAGGTCAGGACTCTGTGCAGGCCAGTCAAGTTCCTCCACCCCAAACTCACTCATCCATGTCTTTATGGACCTTGCCTTGTGCACTGGTCCAAATCATTTGGTGGAGGGGGGATTATGATGTGGGGGGTTGTTTTCAGGGGTTGGGTTGGCCCCTTAGTTCCAGTGAAGGGAACTCTTAAGGCGTCAGCATACCAAGACATTTTGGACAATTTCATGTCCCAACTTTTTGGGAACAGTTTGGGGGACGGCCCCTTCCTGTTCAAACATGACTGTGCACCAAGCAAGGTCCATAAAGACATGGATGAGCAAGTTTGGGGTGGAGGAACTTGACTGGCCTGCACAGAATCCCGACCTCAACCCGATGATTTACAGTGGAGACTGTGAGCCAGGCCTTCTCATCCAACATCAGTCCCTGACCTCACAAATGCTCTTCTGGAAGAATGGTGAAACATTCCCATAGACACCCTCCTAAACCTTGTGGACGGCCTTCCCAGAAGAGGTGAAGCTGTTATAGCTGCAAAGGGCGGGGCCAACTCTATATTGAACCCTACGGACTTAAGCCTCGTACACACAGGACAGAATCTCATCAGGAAAAAAACGTAGTTTTTCTGACAAGATTCTTGGCAAGAATCTCTTGCCGCCTGAGTGTACAGACACCCCATTCAAAAGAACGCGGAACGACGAGCATGCGCTTGTCACATTCAATGCCGTCGCCGCCAACTTGCTGCACCCTACACTGCCCTTGGAAGCTACTGAGCATGCGTCAAAGTCATTTCGAGCATGCGCGGGTTTCCACGGCGACAGGTAAGTATACAGACGCTCGGGTTTTTCTCGGCAGGAAAACAGGCCGAGAATCACGACGAGGAACATAAAGAGCAGGTTCTCTATTTTTCTCGTCGAGATTCCGGGCAGTTTTCTTGACGAGAAACCTGAATGCCTCGTACACACGCTCGGTTTACTCGGCAAGAAAGCTCTGCCAGCAGTTTTCTTGCTGGTTCCTGCCGAGCAAACCGAGCGTGTGTACGAGGCTTAAAGGTACAATTGTTTTTCCTAAATATCTTCCTTTCCCTTAGTGCAGTCCTCCTTCACTTACCTCATCCTTCCATTTTGCTTTTAAATGTCCTTATTTCTTCTGAGAAATCCTCACTTCCTGTTCTTCTGTCTGTAACTCCACACAGTAATGCGAGGCTTTCTCCCTGGTGTGGAGAAAGCCTCATGAGGGGGCGAGCAGGAGTGTCAGGACGCCCACTAACACACAGCTCCTTTCTCTATCTGCAAAGTAGAGAGCGTCCTGACCCTCCTGCTTGCCCCCTCCCCCTTCAAGAGGCTTTCCCCACACCAGGGAGAAAGCCTCACATTACTGTGTGGAGTTACAGACAGAAGAACAGGAAGTGAGGATTTCTCAGAAGAAATAAGGAGATTTAAAAGCAAAATGGAAGGATGAGGTAAGTGAAGGAGGACTGCACTAAGGTAAAGGAAGCTATTTAGGGAAAACATTTTTTTTCCTTTACAACCACTTTAAGACTGGGATGCCATTAACCACTTAAGACCCGGACCTTTATGCAGGTAAAGGACCCGGCCAGTTTTTGCGATTCGGCACTGCGTCGCTTTAACAGACAATTGCGCGGTCGTGCGACGTGGCTCCCAAACAAAATTGGCGTCTTTTTTTCCCCACAAATAGAGCTTTCTTTTGGTGGTATTTGATCACCTCTGCGGTTTTTATTTTTTGCGCTATAAACAAAAATAGAGCGACAATTTTGAAAAAAATGCAATATTTTTTACTTTTTGCTATAATAAATACCCCCAAAAAGATATAAAAAAAAAACACTTTTTTCCTCAGTTTAGGCCGATACGTATTCTTCTACCTATTTTTGGTAAAAAAAAAATCGCAATAAGCGTTTATCGATTGGTTTGCGCAAAATGTATAGAGTTTACAAAATAGGAGATAGTTTTATTGCATTTTTATTAATTTTCTTTTTTTTTTACTACCGGTACTAATGGCGGCGATCAGCAATTTTTTTCGTGACTGCGACATTATGGTGGACACATTTTGACACATTTTTGAGACCATTGTCATTTTCACAGCAAAAAATGCAATAAAAATGCATTGTTTATTGTGAAAATGACAATTGCAGTTTGGGAGTTAACCACTAAGGGGGAGCTGAAGGGGTTATGCGTGACCTCATATGTGTTTCTAACTGTAGGGAGGCGGGGCTGGACGTGCGACATCATTGATCGTGTTTCCCTATATTAGGAAACACACGATTGATGACGCTGCCACAGTGAAGAACGGGCAAGCTGTGTTTACACACACCTCTCCCCGTTCTTCAGCTCCGGGGACCGATCGCGGGACTCCTGCGGTGATCGGGTCCGCGGAGCTTCAGACCGGGCACGCCCGCGACTGGGCACTTAAAGAGGACGTACGGGTACGTGATTGTGCCCAGCCGTGCCATTCTACCGACGTATATCGGCGTTAGGCGGTCTTTAAGTGGTTAAAGCTCATGTGTGTGTAAAGGTAGGCGTCCCAATACCTTTGATAATATAGTGTGTGTACGTACATTATACACACACACACACATTTTTTTTTTCGCCGATTCCTTTTTCTCCAAATGTGGTGACAATCAGTGAAAGGATTTATGAACACAGGAAAATTTGGCAATTCCGGCACCATAAAGTATGAAGACTTACGGTGAAGATGGAGAAGCCCATTTTATTGGCCTCCTTGTCCTCCTTGGAAAGCGTCATCTTCGCGGAGGAAACACTGCAGAGACATATAAAAAGAGACTGCCGTCATTAAAAGAGACCCTCACCTTTCACTTCAACAACAATCTTCCCCATGAGATTATTTGCATAATTAATGTATTTGATGGATGTTATTTACCTGTAAAAATCCTCCCATTGTGTGAACATCCAATGGGACTGATCCTGGGTGCGGCCATCTTGGATGTGATGTCAGAAACCCCAGCAGACTCAGAGCTGTCACTCAAGTGACACTCTACACCAGGGGGGTCTCAAACTGGTGGCGCTCCAGCTGTTACAAAACTACAAGTCCCATGAGGCATTGAAAGGCTGACAGTTACAAGCATGTTGTGAGAAAAACAAACAATCAGCGCCATAATACTAATAAATCACTCCTATGATGACGTGAACAAAAAAAAAAAAATCAAATATACCCCTCTGTGGGGCAGATCCACAGAGAGAGTTCGCCGGCGTATCTACTGATACGCCGGCGTACTTTCAAATTTCCCGCGTCGTATCTTTGTTTTGAATCCTCAAACCAAGATACGACGGCATCTGAGTTAGATCCGACAGGCGTACGTCTTCGGATCTAAGATGCAATTCTTCGGCGTCCGCTGGGTGGCGTTCCCGTCGTAATCCGCGTCGAGTATGCAAATTAGCTATTTCCGATGATCCACAAACGTACGAGCGGCCGTCGCATTCTCTTACGTCGTCTCTAGTCGGCTTTTTCCTGCGTATAGTTAAACCTGCTGTGTTAAGTATGGCCGTCGTTCCGGCGTTTAATTTGAATTTTTTTTTTTCGTTTGCGTAAGTCGTCCGTGAATCGGGATGGACGTAATTCACGTCCGCGTAAAAAAACAATGACGTCCTTGCGACGTCATTTAGCGCAATGCGCAGCGGGAAATTTAGGGACGGCGCATGCGCAGTTCGTTCGGCGCGGGGACGCGCTTCATTTAAATGAAACACGCCCCCCTACTCGCCGATTTGAATTAGGCGCCGTTACGCCGCGAGAGATAGACTACGCCGCCGTAACTTACGGCGCGAAATCTTTATGGATTCGAACCAAACTGCAGTAAGGTACGGCGGCGTAGCGCATCTCAAATACGGTGCGCCGGGGCAGATCTTTGTGGATCTGCCCCTGAGTGTCTACACAGCTGCTGAACACTTATAGTGATACACCACACCTATTGCAATATTCATTTGGTGAAAATTGTGCATCTATAAATATTATATAAACAAATAATTATACATTCCATAAAACAATTTATGAAAAAAAAAAAAATGCTAAAAATATTTTTTTTTTCATAAATTGTTTTATTGAATGTATCATTATTTGTTGATATAAAAATGTATAGATACGCAGCGCTGCACTATTTTCACAAAATTAAAGTTACAAGCATGACTCCCACAGGCAGAGGCACGATGGGACTTGTAGTTACTCAACAGCTGGAGGGTCGCCAGTTTGAGACCCCCCTGCTCTACACTATTCCCCATCTCTATTACCCTGGCAGATACATAAAAGGTTATGTGAGAAGGGAGGGGGCGGAGTAGCTGGGCCAGCACCGACACTAATTAGATGCTCCCAGAAGAGAGGAAAGTTACTACATGCAATGAGGGGGAGGGGCCATCCCGGGGAATTGACTTTACTAAAGTAGTCATATTTGATAGCCGGTTCAATGGTAGATTGCAAGTGAAGAAAACATCATTAACCACTTCAGCCCCGGAAGGTTTTACCCCCCCCCATGATCAAGCCATTTTTTTTGGCGATACGGCACTGCGTTACATTAACTGACAATTGCGCAGTCGTGTGACTCAGTACCCAAATAAAATTGATGTCCTTTTTTATCCACAAATGGAACTTTCTTTAGGTGGTATCTGATCACCTCTGTGTGTGTGTTTTTTGTGATATAAATAAAAAATGAACGACAACTATAAAAAAAAAATATATATATATATTTTTTTTTTATAGTTGTCGTACATACATACATACATACATATATATACACACACACACACACACACACACACACACACACACACGCCCGGATTCACAAAGCACATACGCCGACGTATCTCCAGATACGCCGCGTAAGTGCAAATATGCGCCATCGTATCTATGCGCCGGACCCACATACTAAGATACGCCTAAAAATAGGCTTCATCCCACCGATGTAACTTGCCTACGCCGGCGTAGAGTGGGCGCATATTTACGCTGGACGCATTTGGCGCTCCCATTGATTTTCTATTCAAATGCAAATGAGGGAGAAACGGCGATTCATGAACGTACGTGCGCCCGACGCAGTGCGCGTAAAGTCATACGTCGTGAAGTTATGCCCCATAAAGGAGGTGTAACTCAGCAGCATCCACGCACCTGGGTGGTCTCTGAGCAATTGCTCTGCCCCCCGAGCCCACCCTACTTTGAAGGCTATTAGAGCCTCTGGCATGGATGGGCGGGGGCGCCCTTAAAGGGGTTGTAAACCTTTGTGTTTTTTCACCCTAATGCATCTTATGCATTGGGGTGAAAAAACACCTTGCAGTCACCGGCCCCATCGTTTTACTTACCTGAGCCCCTTCATCTCCTCGCTGCCCTTCTCTCCATGGAGTCCCGGCTTTGATGATTGGATAGATTGATAGCAGCGCAGCCATTGGCTCCCGCTGCTGTCAATCAAATCCAATGATGCGGGTGCCGGGGGTCGGGGCTGAGTCATACACTCGGCGTCTATGGACGCCGAGTGTATGACTCAGGAGCGCGCCCGCAAGGTGACCCCCTCTGGACAGTGATGGTGAACCTTGGCACCCCAGATGTTTTGGAACTACATTTCCCACGATGCCCAACTACACTGCAGAGTGCAAGAGCATCATGGGAAATGTAGTTCCAAAACTACAAGGTTCCCCATCACTGCCCTAGGGGGTTATCTAATGCGGGGAGGAGCAGCGAGAACCCCCCAGAAGAGGAGGATCAGGGACACTCTGTGCAAAACGAGCTGCACAGTGGAGGTTAAGTATGACATGTTTGTTATTTTTTTTAAACAAAGCTTTAGATCCCTTTACACTGAGGCACTTTGCAGGCGCTAGAACGCTAAAAATAGCACCTGCAAAGTACCCTGAAAGTGTCGCTCCTTTCACTCCACTGGAGCGAAGCGCTGGCAGGACGCAAAAAAAAAAAAAAGCCCTGCTAGCAGCATCTTTGGAGCGGTGAAGGAGCAGTGTGTATACCGCTCCTGCCCATTGAAATGAATGGGCAGTGTGGCTGCACTGCCAAAAAAACACCGCAGCAGCGACACTTTTTGGGTGTTTTCCAGTGCCGGGACAAGGAAATTTGGTGCCCAGGGCGAAGATGGCAAACTGCGCCCCCCCCCCCCCCTGTTTTTAAGAAAGAATCAATGTTGTTTCAAAACAAGAATATACTTAAAGCAATAGAACAAAGCACACTGGCGGCAATTGATGGGCACACTGGCGGCAATTGATGGGCACACTGGCGGCAATTGACGGGGCAAACTGGCAACAATTGATGGTTACAGACTGTGCCCAAACGCAACCACTGTAACCATCAATTGTTGCCAGTTTTCTCCATCAATTGCCGCCAGTGTGCCCCATCAATTGCCGCCAGTGTGCCCCATCAATTGCCGCCAGTGTGCCCCATCAATTGCAGCCACTGTGCCCATCACACGCAGCCACTGTGCCCATCACACGCAGCCACTGTGCCCATCAAACGCAGCCACTGTGCCCATCAAACACAGCCACTGTGCCCATCAAACACAGCCACTGTGCCCATCAAACACAGCCACTGTGCCCATCAAACACAGCCACTGTGCCCATCAAACACAGCCACTGTGCCCATCAAACACAGCCACTGTGCCCATCAAACACAGCCACTGTGCCCATCAAACACAGCCACTGTGCCATGAAACACAGCCACTGTGCCCTGAAACACAGCCACTGAGTGGCTGTGTTTGATGGGTACAGCCGAGTGGCTGTGTTTGATGGGTACAGCTGAGTGACTGTGTTTGATGGGCACAGTGGCTGCGTGTGATGGGCACAGTGGCTGCGTGTGATGGGCACAGTGGCTGCGTGTGATGGGCACAGTGGCTGCGTGTGATGGGCACAGTGGCTGCTGCAGGAAGTGGTTGTGGAAGGACAGCTTCTAGACAGATTCTATCAGCAGGATATGCTGTGTCACATGGTACAAAGCCACAACTAATCCCGGAACATCAGGGGGCTCTGCAGACAACAGAGCAGCATGGTACAGGAGGTATGAGATCTATGTTGGGACTAATCAGTTCTAGTGGAAAGAAAGTTGGGAGTTCGGCTTTAAAATCTTGCACAGCGTGAAAAGAATTACCTGGCGCTCCCGAGGCCGCCGACCCGGTCCACGTTCCGCTCGTCCCTCTCTGGGCCTTCCCGCTTGCAGGCTTCAGCAAACTCCTGATGGTAAGAGTAGAGTATATAGAGTAGAGTCAGCGATCACTGATGAAGTATATAACACATCCAAAAAGTTTATGGAAAGCCAAAAGGTGAGTAAAGTAGGAAAAGGTTAAAGCAGAACTCCCCACCCAACCCCCCCCCCCCCCTCAAAATCCCTATACACCATTTACACGGACCTTCACTCAAATGTGAACGTTCTGCTTATTCAACGCCCGAGTTTGACACCCCTGTTCTAAACTGTTACTTACCTCTTTACTAAGACCCTTGGGCTGACGCTTTACTGTCTTGTAACCTCTGTAATACAATACAAAGGTGTGTAATGAAGGCGGAAAAAAGTGCAAAATTCAAGTAGCAATGGACACAACAAAACCAAGAACTTCATTTTTGTATAAAATGTTATCACAGTGATGGTCAGAGACTGGAGGACATGATACAGGAGATGGTCAGAGACTGGAGGACATGATACAGGAGGTGGTCAGAGACTGCAGACATGATACAGGAGGTGGTCAGAGACTGCAGACATGATACAGGAGATGGTCAGACTGCAGGACATGATACAGGAGATGGTCAGAGACTGGAGGACATGATACAGGAGATGGTCAGAGACTGGAGGACATGATACAGGAGATGGTCAGAGACTGGAGGACATGATACAGGAGATGGTCAGAGACTGGAGGACATGATACAGGAGATGGTCAGAGACTGGAGGACATGATACAGGAGATGGTCAGAGACTGGAGGACATGATACAGGAGATGGTCAAAGACTGCAGACATGATACAGGAGATGGTCAAAGACTGCAGACGTGATACAAGAGATGGTCAGAGACTGCATATATGATACAAGAAATGGTCAGAGACTGCCGACATGTTACAGGAGATGGTCAGAAACTGCAGACATGATACAGGAGATGGTCAGAGGCTGCAGACATACTACAGGAGATGGTCAGAGGCTGCAGACATACTACAGGAGATGGTCAGAGACTGCAGACATGACACGGAAGATGGTCAGAGACTTCAGACATGATACAGGAGATGGTCAGAGACTGCAGACATGATACAGGAGATGGTCAGAGACTGCAGACATGATACAGGAGATGGTCAGAGACTGCAGACATGATACAGGAGATGGTCAGAGACTGCAGACATGATACAGGAGATAGTCAGTGACTGCAGACATGATACAGGAGATGGTCAGTGACTGCAGACATGATACAGGAGATGGTCAGAGACTGCAGACCCTGGGGGGGTGTTATCACAAGATCCTAGGCCCAGAAAACACCTGTATGTCAATACATGTGCCCCATTCAGCACGGGAGTGCTTCTGTACCTTGGCATATACCAGAGTACAGCACAATACACTTCTATGGCAGGCTGTACACGCCCCAGGTGGGTGAAAAACGCTGGGATTTTACGCTAGAGCAGATTTTAGACCCCAAACCATCCCTGTGCATGAGGCCTAAAAACTATAAACCACACAAGAGGATGCAATGTGTTTTGTAGCACAGCCTTTGTTTTATTAGGGGACTCACAATGCGGCCATCATGGCTTCCTCTTCGGCTTGTTTCACGGCAGCCAGCTCCTGCTCTCTGCTGACGGCCTCCCCCGGGTTCTTCTGCTTGGTGTACCAAGTCAGGTCTTTGCCCTTCTGCCACCTTCCCACCGGCGCCATTACCGAGTTCCCTGCAAAACAGAAACATAAAATGTATCCAGGACACACTCAGGAATGAATCCCAAGCACCAAACTAAGGAGATTGTGCTGCTTCTCTTTTCACTGTGCAGTCCAGGAAGGGAGTTTAAAGTGTTAGTTGACCTTTTCAGAAAAAAAATTAGGTAGGTATACCCCCCCCCCCCCGGGTATACCTACCTCCCTGGGGTAATGAGCTGTCAGTGGACACACACCTGGAGTAGGTGTCTGGAAATGTAAAATCTCCGCTCTTCATTCTGTAGGACAGGGGTATCCAAACGTATTTAAATAAAGGACCAGCATTGGTATCAGTGGGAGGAATAGTGTCCCATCATTGGTGTCAGTGGGAGGAATAGTGTCCCATCATTGGTGTCAGTGGGAGGAATAGTGTCCCATCATTGGTGTCAGTGGGAGGAATAGTGCCCCATCAATCATTGGTGTCAGTGGGAGGAATAGTGTCCCATCATTGGTATCAGTGGGAGGAATAGTGCCCCATCAATCATTGGTGTCAGTGGGAGGAATAGTGTCCCATCATTGGTGTCAGTGGGAGGAATAGTGTCCCATCATTGGTGTCAGTGGGAGGAATAGTGTCCCATCATTGGTGTCAGTGGGAGGAATAGTGTCCCATCATTGGTGTCAGTGGGAGGAATAGTGTCCCATCATTGGTGTCAGTGGGAGGAATAGTGTCCCATCATTGGTATCAGTGGGAGGAATAGTGCCCCATCAATCATTGGTGTCAGTGGGAGGAATAGTGTCCCATCATTGGTGTCAGTGGGAGGAATAGTGTCCCATCATTGGTGTCAGTGGGAGGAATAGTGTCCCATCATTGGTGTCAGTGGGAGGAATAGTGTCCCATCATTGGTGTCAGTGGGAGGAATAGTGTCCCATCATTGGTGTCAGTGGGAGGAATAGTGTCCCATCATTGGTGTCAGTGGGAGGAATAGTGTCCCATCATTGGTGTCAGTGGGAGGAATAGTGTCCCATCATTGGTGTCAGTGGGAGGAATAGTGCCCCATCAATCATTGGTATCAGTGGGAGGAATAGTGTCCCATCAATCATTGGTGTCAGTGGGAGGAATAGTGTCCCATCAATCATTGGTATCAGTGGGAGGAATAGTGTCCCATCAATCATTGGTGTCAGTGGGAGGAATAGTGTCCCATCATTGCTGTCAGTGGGAGGAATAGTGTCCCATCATTGCTGTCAGTGGGAGGAATAGTGTCCCATCATTGCTGTCAGTGGGAGGAATAGTGTCCCATCATTGGTATCAGGGGGGGGAATAGTGTCCCATCATTGGTACCAGTGGGAGAAATAGTGTCCCATCAATCATTGGTATCAGTGGGAGTAATAGTGTCCCATCATTGGTATCAGTGGGAGGAATAGTGTCCCATCAATCATTGGTATCAGTGGGAGGAATAGTGTCCCATCATTGGTATCAGTGGGAGGAATAGTGTCCCATCATTGGTACCAGTGGGAGGAATAGTGTCCCATCATTGGTATCAGTGGGGGGAATAGTGTCCCATCATTGGTATCAGTGGGGGGAATAGTGTCCCATCATTGGTATCAGTGGGGGGAATAGTGCCCCATCAATCATTGGTATCAGTGGGAGGAATAGTGCCCCATCAATCATTGGTATCAGTGGGAGGAATAGTGCCCCATCAATCATTGGTATCAGTGGGAGGAATAGTGTCCCATCATTGGTATCAGTGGGAGGAATAGTGCCCCATCAATCATTGGTATCAGTGGGAGGAATAGTGTCCCATCATTGGTATCAGTGGGAGGAATAGTGTCCCATCATTGGTATCAGTGGGAGGAATAGTGTCCCATCATTGGTATCAGTGGGGGGGATAGTGTCCCATCATTGGTATCAGTGGGGGGGATAGTGTCCCATCATTGGTATCAGTGGGGGGGATAGTGTCCCATCATTGGTATCAGTGGGAGGATAGTGTCCCATCAATCATTGGTACCAGTGGGAGGAATAGTGCCCCATCAATCATTGGTACCAGTGGGAGGAATAGTGCCCCATCAATCATTGGTACCAATGGGAGGAATAGTGCCCCATCAATCATTGGTACCAGTGGGAGGAATAGTGTCCCATCATTGGTACCAGTGGGAGGAATAGTGTCCCATCAATCATTGGTACCAGTGGGAGGAATAGTGTCCCATCAATCATTGGTATCAGTGGGAGGAATAGTGTCCCATCAATCATTGGTATCAGTGGGAGGAATAGTGTCCCATCATTGGTGTCAGTGGGAGGAATAGTGTCCCATCATTGGTATCAGTGGGAGGAATAGTGTCCCATCATTGGTATCAGTGGAAGGAATAGTGTCCCATCATTTGTATCAGTGGGAGGAATAGTGTCCCACATATTAACACTGTATTACTTTAAGTGATCAAGAATTTTTTTTTTACAGACACATTACGATTGCTTATATTTATATTGGTATAAGCAACCAATTTTACAGTTTGTTCAGTGTCTTTTGTTGCGATTAGCTGTGATTGGTCAAAGCTATTCACATGGCACAGATTGGCCTTGTCTGTATCATGTGATCACTGTGACCAATCACAGCTAGCAACACAACTGAATACAATGGATTGGCATGAAAGGAAGCCATCCATTGTTTACAATTGCCATGTGATCTGCTGCGATTAGTCACAGTGATCACATGACACGGGCTGGCATAGTGATCAGTCATCACCTGTCCGGTGGACACAGCGGGTGACAGATCGCACCTCCCGAGGGGCCGTCATATGGCGTCCACTCAGAAGGCCTACCCGGCCTATAACAGATTGATAGAAGGTGTTAATATAGAATTTGGCATTTTGAAAAAAAAGCAACAGGTTCCCCTTAAGTGGCAATCAGCCACAACAATCTCCTAATTACCGAGGTAGTTTTCCCGCTGTTTATCAATCTTGACGTCTTCCCAGTTGAACTGGTCCTGTCCGCCCCGAACGCCCGCTCTGGAGGAACCGAACATTGTGACTGCAAAAGAGGAGAAGGGTAAAGAATCAGGTCAGTGACATCAATGTGTGACAGCTGCACCCCCAGGTGACCCCCATAATAAGAGTAGAATATTCCACTGGATGCTGGTCCCTCATCACTTCCTCCTAGGCTTGCCTCCAGCCTCTCCATTCCTCTGGAACTCCCTACCCCAATCTGTATAGCCATCTCCTCTCCTACTTTGTCCACTTTTTCCTGATCGATGAAAACCCCAATTCCACCTCCACCTAACAACTGAACTTTTACTTTCTCCATCACCTCATCCCTCCCACAGTTATTACCATGTATACGACCTGACCCTCCTGTGACAGACCCAACCAGGGATTGAGGCTTTTGGAGGGGACTTCAGAGCAGCCTCGTGCCTACTGACTATGGGCATTTGAGGGGGGCACTATTTATTGGGAGGGTGTGTAAAAAGGGCGGTGTGACAGACCCAACCAGGACAGGGGCTTTTGGAGGGGACTACAGGGTGGCCCTTGTGCTTACTGACTATGGGCCATGGCATTCGAGGGGGGCTCCATTTATTGTAAGGGTTGTGCCTGGGGGACCTTTGGAGTGGTTTTGCTTCAGAGTCAGGTACATGTCTCCCCGAAAACTCTGGGAACCTATGACCTGGACTCCGATTTGGGACCTCTGTGCCCAAACCAGAAATGACTGCTTCAATCAGTAGATACGCCGTCGTAACTCTGAATCTGCGCCGTCGTACATTTAAGTGTATTCTCTAATTGAGATACACTTAAATGTAGCTAAGATACGACAGCCTGCGCCATCGTATCTTAGCTGTCTAGTTCCGCCGGCCGCTAGGGGCCTGAACGCCGATTTACGCCTAGAATGCGTAAATCAGCGAGATACGCCTATTCACGAACGTACGCTTGCCCGTGGCAGTAAAGATACGCCGTTTACGTAAGGCGTTTTCCGGCGTAAAGTTAGTCGAACAAAAAGCTGGCCTAGCCAATGTTAAGTATGGACGTCGGTCCCGCGCCGAATTTTGAAAATTTTACGCCGTTTGCTTAAGTCGTCCGTGAATGGGGCTGGACGTGGAAACCAATACGTCCTTGCGGCGTACTTTGGAGCAATGCACACTGGGATATGTCCACGGACGGCGCATGCGCCGTTCGTTAAAAACGTCAATCGAGTCGGGTCACGAGTCATTAACATAAAACACGCCCCCCTGTTCCTCATTTGAATTAGGCGCGCTTAGGCCGTCCCATTTACGCTACGCCGCCGTAACTTAGGAGGCAAGTGCTTTGTGAATACAGCACTTGCCCCTCTGACTTACGGCGGCGTAGCGTATATGCGATACGCTACGCCGGCTCAAAATTAAGCCAGTCTTTCTGAATAAGGCTATCAGACTCTAAGCAGAAGATTATAATCAGCTTCAAACAACCTGTTTGGGCACAGGGGCCCCAAATCCGTATCCAGGTCCTAGGTTCCCAGAGTTTTCAGGGAGACATGGACCCGAATCCAAAGCAAGACCACTCCAAAAAGGTCCCCCAGGCACACCTCTCCCAAGAATAGAGCCTCCTCAAATGCCAGGGCCCATAGTCAGTAGGTACGAGGCTACCCTGTAGTCCCCTCCAAAAGCCCCTGTCCTGGTCGGGTCTGTCACACCTCCCTTTATAGATTGCAATCTCTCATGAGGAGGACCCTCCTAAACCTAAAAAATTTGTCAAATTAATAAAACACTGCAGTAGCGGCACACCGGCACTACGCGTGTGCCCCCTGCTGGCAGAATTGCATTATTCTAAACAAAATAAACATCAAGTGAGTTTAAGACTCACAAACGTGAGAGATAGAGAATATATATATACTGTGACAGAGTACATGATTCCAGGTATGTCAGTGTGAGATTGGAAAGGTCAGCTTTCCCTGTCTTGGAAAGGGTTAAGCCTGGCCCAACAGGTAAACCTCCTCTCTCTCCCTATTAATTAGCCTGCACCTGATAGAGTCTGAGAGAGGGAGAGCTCAGTGGGAGATCCAGGCTGTGCTGGATGGGCAGACTGAAGTCTGTCTGTGTATCTGAGGAACAAGGTCTGTCAGAAGTTATTGTTTATATTGAACTATTATTTTTGTTTGTTTATACTGGAGGCCGGAATAGCCGCTCCAGTAACCCGTAGTGAGGGACACTACTGTTTAGTTAGCCTCCTAAGCTGGAGTAGGCCTTTTTGTTTGTATTATTATTTTGATGCAATAAAGCCATATTTATTGCTATTTTGGTGACTTTGCTGCGCTGCATGTTTCACTATTTCTACTAACCCAAGCGACTTTGCCACAAGTGGTGTCAGAAGTGGGATGTTCGCTGTTGTACCGGTTACTTTACAGTTACAGTGGCCTTAAAGGTACAGGACCCAGAAAATGGAAGATATTGTAAAAGCCCTGTTACAAGCTACCTCTGTGCAGCAAGAGACTAATAGACAGGCCGCTGCCTTAGCTGCAGCGCAACAAGAGACTAATAGACAGGCCGCTGCAGTGCATCAAGAAACTAATAGACAGGCCGCTGCCTCAGCTGCAGCGCAACAAGAGACTAATAGACAGGCCGCTGCCTTAGCTGCAGCACAACAAGAGACTAATAGACAGGCCGCTGCAATGCATCAAGAAACTAATAGACAGGTAGCTGCAGCAGCTGCAGTACAGCAGGAGACCAACAGGCTCCTGACTTTGCAGATTGAAGCTTTGACTAAAGCACAACAGTCAGACCATGCTGTTCTCAAAGCAACCCTGGATCAGATGACTACCCAAGGGTCTACTAACCCACCAGCAGGGGGGGTAAGCCAAATTCGTGCAAGCAGCTGTATGCAGAAAATGACCCCGGATGATGATGTGGAGACTTATCTACTGGCGTTCGAACGGACCGCCACCCGAGAAGGCTGGGCCCCAGGACAGTGGGCTGGAATCATTGCACCCTTCCTCCTGGGAGAAGCACAGAAAGCCTATTTTGATCTGGATGAGGTGGCTGCTGCAGACTATCCCAAACTGAAAGGAGAGATCCTGGCTCGCTTAGGGGTGACTTCCACAGTGAGGGCCCAACGTTTCTACAACTGGAGGTTCAAAGAAGGAAAAGCGCCAAGATCCCAGATGTTTGACCTAATTCATCTGGCTCGGAAGTGGCTCAAACCAGAGACTCAAACCCCTGCACAGATTATAGAAGCGCTTGTACTGGACCGGTACGTGAGAGAGCTTCCAAGTGGCCTCCGAGAGTGGGTCACTCAGGGAAATCCCCTGGACTGTGATAGTATGGTCGCACAAGTGGAGCGGTACCTGTCTACCAAAAATTTGGACCGATCTCTCTCTAGGACGACCGGGAAAACGCAGAGAACAGGAGACCGGAGGAGTGGAGTGGAAGCAGACTTCGGATCGGGAGCCCGTTTTTCCAAAACAGACTTTAGAGGTCAAAACCCTGGGAAAGAGGACCACCCTAGGAGAAACTCCATAACTTGTTTTGAGTGTGGCGCCAAAGGACATGTCAGGGCAAGATGCCCCAATCTTCCTGAGCCCATGCAGTGTGGTCTAGGGGAAGATTCCTATGATTCTTGTGGACTCAGTTGTTTAGCAGGCCTGGTAGAAGGGGGACATACCTTCCGAGTACCTGTCCTGCTGGACAAACAAGAGACCGTGGCCCTGGTGGACTCTGGCAGTGCCCTGACTTTGGTAGCCAGTAAATTGGTAAAACCTTGTTGGATACAGAAGCATAGAACCATGGGGGTATTGTGTATTCATGGGTGTACTGTGCGATATCCTACTGCCAACATAGAAGTGTTAGTACAGGGCAGTTTGGTAAGGATCGTAGCAGTGGTAGTTCCTCGTCTACCATATCCTTTGATAATAGGAAGGAATTTCCCTAATTTCCATGCTCTGTTACAGTCCCCTGTGATGGGAGAACAAGGGGAACCTGAAGTGGAGCAGAGAAATACAGGGGTCCATGAAGTATTTCCCTCTGCTCATCCTGACTTGTATATCTCTAATCCAAAAAGAGGTAAAACGAGACGGGAACGCAGGGAGAGCAAGCTAAGATTTAATAGGGCTGTCAAGGAAGTCCTGTTGAATCAGCGTGCGGAGCAGTCCAGAAGAGGCGGGGCCCCACGACAGACAGAAGATGAGGCAAAGGTTGGTCAACCGGAACCCCCCCCAGAGGCTACCAGTGAAGGGGATGAGGGGGATACAGATGTCCTGGATATTTCGGGTAGTGGCTTTGGCCGGGATCAGGCAGATGATCCCCTGTTGCAGGAAGCCAGGAGTAATGTTGTGGAGGTTAATGGGGTACCAGTGGAAGGGGTAACGGGAAAGGCCTATCCCTATTTTGTCCTTAAAAATGATCTCCTTTACAGAGTGACCTCCGATGAGGGACAAGAGCTTGAACAACTGGTTGTGCCTTCATCATACACCCGGAAAATCCTGGATTACTCTCACTCTCATCTTCTGGGGGGACATTTAGGGGTGGAGAAAACCCAAGAACGGGTGCTCAGGAGGTTCTTTTGGCCTGGGGTATATGAGGGGGTTAAAAGATATTGTGCTTCTTGCCCGGAATGCCAGCTGGCATCTCCCAGACCGAAGTTGAGAGCCCCACTCATACCTCTCCCTATAGTTGATGTTCCGTTTGAGAGGATTGGCATGGACCTAGTGGGTCCCTTAGAGAAAACAGCTAGAGGACACCAGTACATCCTTGTCATCCTCGATTATGCCACCAGATACCCAGAAGCCATTCCACTACGCAAGGCTAATGCTAAAAGTATTGCTAAAGAGCTGGTTCAGATGTTTACACGGGTGGGGATACCCAGGACATTGCTCACGGATCAGGGGACACCGTTTGTCTCCCGTATTATGAAAGAGCTATGTCAGCTATTTAATGTACAGACTCTGAGAACGTCAGTGTATCACCCCCAGACCGATGGGTTGGTAGAAAGGTTTAACCGGACCCTAAAGGGGATGTTGAGAAAAGTCGTTAGCAGGGATGGGAAGGATTGGGACTTGTTACTTCCTTACCTGTTATTTGCAGTTCGAGAGATTCCCCAAAGTTCTACGGGCTTCTCCCCATTTGAGCTTTTATATGGTAGGCATCCCCGGGGTATACTGGATATCCTAAAGGAAACCTGGGAAGAACAGGGGGTAACTGGGACCAATGTCCTCCAGTATGTTGAAGATATGCGGGTGCGTATGGCTCAGATTGCCCCTCTTGTTCGCCAGCATATGGAGCAGGCGCAGAGTAGGCAGAAGTCCTACTATGACCAGAGGGCCCTAGTGAGACAGTTTGAAAGGGGGGACAGAGTAATGGTTCTAGTACCCACCGCAGAAAGCAAACTTCTAGCACAGTGGCAGGGACCCTATGAGGTCCTGGAAAAACTGAGCCCAGTAAATTATAAAATTAGTCAGCCAGGACGCCGGAAGAAGGAGGCCATCTTCCACATAAACCTCCTTAAGCCATGGAGGGCTAGAGAGGACTGTATGGCCACAGTGGGTGACAACCCGCCTGTTCCACAGGCACCTAGTTCTTCAGTGACAATCTCTCCAGAGCTGACACCTGAGCAAGTAGAGGAAGCTAGAGGCCTGGTTGAGAGGAATAGTGATGTCTTCTCCCCTGACCCTGGACAAACCCGAGAAATTACCCATGATATTATTACAGAACCAGGGGTTGTCATAAGAGTGAAATCTTACCGCATTCCGGAGTCCAAGAGGGAAGCTGTAAGGGCTGAAGTCAGGAAAATGCTTGAGCTTGGAGTGATAGAGGAGTCTCACAGCCAGTGGTGCAGCCCCATTGTTCTAGTGCCTAAACCTGATGGGTCCATCAGGTTCTGTAATGACTTCAGGAAGTTAAACGAGGTGTCTAAGTTTGACGCCTACCCCATGCCTAGGGTGGATGAACTGGTAGAGCGATTAGCCAAAGATAGGTTCTTCACCACGTTGGACCTGACAAAGGGTTATTGGCAGATCCCGTTGACAAAGCATGCTCGAGAGAAGACGGCCTTTGCCACTCCTGATGGCCTGTTCCAGTATAGGATTATGCCTTTTGGCCTCCATGGAGCTCCAGCCACTTTCCAAAGGCTAATGGATAAGTTGCTCAGGCCCCATACCGAATATGCAGCCGCATACTTGGATGATGTGATCATTCATAGCCCGGACTGGGAAAGCCATCTTGACAAAGTGCAGGCAGTCTTGGACACTCTTAGAAGAGCGGGGTTGACAGCTAACCCCTCTAAATGTGCCTTGGGTCTAGCTGAGGCTAGATACTTGGGTTACCTGGTTGGCAGGGGACTTGTTAAACCGCAAATGAACAAGATAGGAGCTATACAGAACTGGCCCAGGCCGTTGAGGAAAAAACAAGTCAGAGCCTTTTTGGGGATCGTAGGCTACTATCGGAGGTTTATTCCTCACTTTGCTACAAGGGCTGCCCCGCTCACTGACCTTATTAAAGCCAGAAGTTCAGACACGGTAAAGTGGAACAGCAAGGCTGAGGAAGCCTTTGCTGGTCTTCGGGCAGCGCTTTGTGCCCAACCCGTGCTTGTGGCTCCCGACTTTGGGAAGGAGTTCTTTCTCCAGACTGATGCCTCAGAGGTGGGTTTGGGTGCAGTGTTGTCCCAATATGTGGATGGTGAGGAACACCCTGTCCTATATTTGAGTCGGAAGTTGTTACCCCGAGAACAGCGCTACGCCACAGTCGAAAAAGAGTGTTTGGCGATTAAGTGGGCAGTAGAAACACTCCGCTACTACGTGTTGGGCAGACGGTTTACCCTGGTCACAGACCATGCTCCGTTAAAATGGATGCACACCAACAGGGACAAGAACGCTCGGGTTACGAGGTGGTTTTTGTCCCTACAGCCCTTTTCTTTTGTGGTACGACACAGGGCAGGTCTCCTCCACAGTAACGCAGATGCTCTGTCCCGAGTACATGGGTTTGCAGAGGTGGCCGCTTCCCACACAGGTGTTAAGCTGGGGGGGAGGATATGTGACAGAGTACATGATTCCAGGTATGTCAGTGTGAGATTGGAAAGGTCAGCTTTCCCTGTCTTAGAAAGGGTTAAGCCTGGCCCAACAGGTAAACCTCCTCTCTCTCCCTATTAATTAGCCTGCACCTGATAGAGTCTGAGAGAGGGAGAGCTCAGTGGGAGATCCAGGCTGTGCTGGATGGGCAGACTGAAGTCTGTCTGTGTATCTGAGGAACAAGGTCTGTCAGAAGTTATTGTTTATATTGAACTATTATTTTTGTTTGTTTATACTGGAGGCCGGAATAGCCGCTCCAGTAACCCGTAGTGAGGGACACTACTGTTTAGTTAGCCTCCTAAGCTGGAGTAGGCCTTTTTGTTTGTATTATTATTTTGATGCAATAAAGCCATATTTATTGCTATTTTGGTGACTTTGCTGCGCTGCATGTTTCACTATTTCTACTAACCCAAGCGACTTTGCCACAATACACACACACACACACACACACACACACACACACACACACACACACACACACACACACACACAAACTCACCTTGTGAAACCACCACCAGGTAGATTCAGGTACATTGGAATAAAGTTACGGCGGCGTAGCTTAGCGTGTTTAGGCTACGCCGCCGTAAATTAGCTAGGCTAGTAATGATTCTCAATATACTTGTCTGCTAATATACGGCGGCGTAGCCTAAATCGGGCGGGCGTAAGGGCGCCTAATTCAAATGTGTTGGAGGGGGGCGTGTTTTATGGTAATGAGGCTTGACCTCACGTTTTTGACGTTTTTTTTTTTTTACTGCACATGCGCCGGGCGCCTACATTTCCCAGTGTGCATTGCGGCTAAGTACGCTGCACGGGCCTATTGATTTTGACGTGGACGTAAACTACGTAAATCCCGATTCACGGACGACTTAAGCAAACGACGTAAAAAATTTGAATTTCGATGCGGGAACAGCGGCCATACTTGACATTACTATTCCACTAGTGCCTAGCTGTAACTTTACGCGGCCCATCTCTTACGTAAACGGCGTTAAAGTACTGCGTCGGCCGGGCGTACGTTCGTGAATCGGCGCATCTCCTCATTTACATATTCTACGCCGACCGCAATGGAAGCGCCACCTAGCGGCCATCCAAAATATTGCAATCTAAGATAGGACGGCGCAAGCCGTTGTATTTTAGATATGTTTAAGCGTATCTCTGTTTGAGCATACGCTTCAACATAAGTCGGCGTAGATTCTGAGTTAGGTCGGCTTATCTACTGATAAGCCGGCCTAACTCTTACTTGAATCTACCTAAAAGTATATAAGACATATAGCTCCAGATGGCCAGCGGGGGAAATGGCGAATCCTCTCAATCCAACCTTGGCATCAGACGATGTACCCCAAATAAAAGAAAAACACCAAAATAGTGCAAAACCCTTTTCCAACAGGATTTAATGAAGGTATTGCACTTACATGAGAAAAAGTAAAAAAAAAAAAAACACAGCATATGCCGGACACGTTGGCTTCCAATTGTAAATCCTCTGATTGCGATGACAGGAAAGGATGTCCTCGCTTGACCGGTTTTGTTACTACAAGGACTTAGTCTGGAAAGAGGTCCTTGTAGTGACGAAAGCAGTCGGGAGCGGGTGCCATTTCCTGTCATCTTCCAGAAGAAGTCCTTGTATTGATGAAACCAGTCAGGTGAGGAAGAAGCCCTTGTAGTGAGGAAACCGGTCGGGTGAGGAAGAGGTCCTTGTACTGACGAAAGCGGTCGGGTGAGGAAGAGGTCCTTGTACTGACGAAAGCGGTCGGGCGAGGGCGTCATTTTCTGAGAAGTCCTTGTAGTGATGATACCAGTTAGGCGAGGAAGAAGCCCTTGTAGTGATGAAACCGATTGGGCGAGGGTGTCATTTTCTGTCATCTTCCAGAAAAAATGTCCTTAAAGTGATGAAACTGGTCAGATAAGGAAGAAGTCCCTGTAGTGACGAAACCCAGTCGGGTAAGGAAGAAGTCCTTGTAGTGACAAAACCCAGTCGGGTAAGGAAGAAGTCCTTGTAGTGACAAAACCCAGTCGGGTAAGGAAGAAGTCCTTGTAGTGACAAAACCCAGTCGGGTAAGGAAGAAGTCCTTGTAGTGACAAAACCCAGTCGGGTAAGGAAGAAGTCCTTGTAGTGACAAAACCCAGTCGGGTAAGGAAGAAGTCCTTGTAGTGACAAAACCCAGTCGGGTAAGGAAGAAGTCCTTGTAGTGACAAAACCGGTCGGGTAAGGAAGAAGTCCTTGTAGTGACAAAACCAGTCGGGTAAGGAAGAAGCCCTTGTAGTGACAAAACCGGTCGGGTAAGGAAGTAGCCCTTGTAGTGACGAAATCGATCGGGCGAGGGTGCCATTTCATGTCATCTTCCAGAAGAAGTCCTTGTACTGACGAAACCGGTCAGGCAAGGAAGAAGTCCTTGTAGTGACGAAAGCGGTCGGGCGAAGGCGTCATTTCCTGACATCTTCCCGGAAGAAGTCCTTGTAGTGACGAAACCGTTCGGGCGAGGGCGTTATTTCCTGTCATCGCAATCAGAGGATTTTACAATTGGAAGCCAATGTCCAGCATATGCTGTTTTTTTACTTTTTCTCATGTAAGTCTCACCTTCATTAAATCCTGGTGGAAAAATGTTTTACACTATTTTGGCGTTTATCTCTTATTTGGGGTACATTGTCTGATGCCACGGTTGGATTGAGACATTTTGTTTGTATTCATTATTCTACACACCTGGAAGCAACCAAAAAGCAGCGACGAGATCGCATTTTTAGGACATGACAGTCTAACCGTTAGACTGTTGTGTTTCTTAAAAATGCAACCTCGTCCCTGCTTTTTGGTTGCTTCCAGGGGTCTCAAACTGGCGGCCCCTCCAGCTGTTGCAAAACTACAAGTCCCATGAGGCATTGCAAGGCCGACAGTTACAAGCATGACTCCCACAGGCAGAGGCACAATGGGACTTGTAGTTCCGCAACAGCTGGAGGGGCCGCCAGTTTGAGACCCCACTGGTCTAACGTGAACCCATTGTGACAGGGTCTCTATAAAATGTCTGGGGTCACTGAGATGTGTCCCTCTACAAAAGGTGACCATGTTTTTAAAATGAAATCCGGGGACATATTTTTTCTTTACTAGTAATGGCAACAATCAGCGGCTCTCTGCCCGTCGCCGCCCGCCTCACAGCCTCTCAAGTCTTATGCCGCGTACACACCATCACTTTATGTGATGAAAAAAAACGACACTTTCTGTGAAGTAAAAAATGACGTTTTTGAAACTTCAATTTTCAAAGACGAAGTTGCCTACACACCATCGTTTTCTCACAATGTTCTTGCAAAGCGAGGTTACGTTCCACCACGTTTTACCATTGAAGCTTGCTTCATAAGTAGCTTCTGGGCATGCGTGGATGAAAAAACGTCTTAGAAAACGACGTTTTTTGCTACACACGGTCAATTTCTGTGAAGTAAAAAGTGCACTTTTGAAAAACGACACATAAAATTGAAGCATGCTTCAATTTTTTTTGGTCGTTTTTTACAAGACATAAAACAACGTTTTCCCCCCACACACGGTCAATTAAAGTGACGTTTTTAAAAACGTCATTTTTTTTCATCACATAAAGTGATGGTGTGTACGCGGCATTACTCTTCGGGCCCCGGCTACTACTGGGTGGGGAGCGGAGGAAGATCACTCCGCCAGGGAAGGCAAGGAGATAGGCAGGTGGCTGGCCAGGATTTGAGCCAAGGCAGAAGAACATGCCAGCGGAGCTGAATGGGCATGTGCCCGGAGCTGAAGAATTATTCCCTCCGCTCCGACCAGCACATGATCATCAGAAAGGGGCACAGATAATGGGAAAAATACACCCCCCTATGCTAGTAGGCACGGCGGAGCGGGGGGTGCAATTAAATTTTTTTTTTTTAATTCTGCACTGATTGTCTTTGAAATTGCCCCTGCCCCCTATTAAATCCAATCTGGGGACAAAACCAGGGACAGACTTGGTCCGGGGACAGTGTCCTCAATCAGGGGACTGTCCCCTGAAACTGGGGGATGTCTGGTCACCCTACTCTACAAACCTTCTCCCGATGTCCTTTTTTTCTGTCCCATCTACCAATATTAGCTGGTATGCTGGAGAACGTGCTGTACCTTCACTGTGCACATTCCTCGCCCACACAGAAACGCGCTAGGGTGCCAGGGTGCCGGGTGCCATTATTTAACGACACCCCCCCCCCGGCATAAACAAAAATAAAAAAGGGGGGGGGTCGGCGACTTCGTTGTACGCATTTCCCATGAGTGGGGCACCCCATTAAAATGAATTGGCTGCCCCACATGCAGAATACAGCCACACAGATCTAAGCCAAGCCTCAGAGATTATAAATACAGCTGTGGGGGACCTGGTCTGCAAACTCTGTGTGACTACAAGTCCCAGCAGGTCACTCAGCCCCCCCATCCCTCCTCCTGACACTCAGTCTATGACTCTCTACTTCTCTCTATGTCGCACACACTGTGGGGGATATACAAGCACACACTATATATATACTTTGCTCCTACACCTCACTATAAAGACCAGTATCAGGTCAGAAGCCCACATACCGGCTCCCTATCACACACATCCACACACCTACCGCTCAGACTTCTCAGCTTCGGAAGTGAAACCACGAAAACACACTCACTTCCGGTATCTGTATGGGGGAAGAATGAGGACGGCGCACCAGTCACATGACCGCGAGAAGGAGCCCGTCAGCCATCTTTGTTGTGGGCACAGACTAATAACCAGGCATTGTGTGCTTTCACAGCAGGCTGTTCACACACATCTACATATCCACACCTATCGCTCACTTTTCTCAGAGTCGGATGAGAAACAGCAAAACACTTAATTTCCAGCATTTGTATGGGGGGGGGGGGGGAGAATGAGGAGGCGCACAGGTCCGACTGACCGGAAGAAAGAACTTGGTTGTGGGCAAATCAGAGGCTGCGTGTGTTCCAGAGCAAGTCATTCTCTGGCAGACCAGACTAGGGAGGTTTTTAAAGTGAAACTAAGCAATATCCTTATTCTCAAAAAAGAAATAAAAATATCTCTATAAAATAGTTTCTTAGCCCCCGTTCACACTGAATGAGGTTTTGAAATTGCATGACTTTACTTGCAATTGCACGATTTCAAAGCCGCAGGTCAGGGTGACTTGACTGACTTCTGTGCGGCTTCCTGCACAGATGTCACACCCGAAAATGCAAACAACAAAAATAGTGCAAGTGTTTCATCAAATCGATGACTCGTCAGATTTTGTAACGGAAGTGACGTTCCGTTCCCGCACTCGTCCATAGTAAGGCCCCTTTCACACTGGGGCTGGAGGTGCGGTGGCGGAAAAGCGACGCTATTTTTAGCGACGCTTTACCATCGGAATTGCAGCGGTATTCGGCCACTAGCGGTGCGGTTTTACCCCCCCCCCCGCTAGTGTCCGAAAAAGGGTTAATATAGGGTGACCAGACATCCCCAGTTTCAGGGGACAGTCCCCTGATTGAGGACACTGTCCCCGGACCAAGTCTGTCCCTGGTTTTGTCCCCAGATTGTATTTAATAGGAGGCAGGGGCAATTTCAAAGACAGTTAGTGCAGAATTAAAATAAAAAAATAGAATTACACCCCCCCTGCTCCGCCGTGCCTACTAGCATAGGGAGGTTGTATTTTTCCCATTATCTGTGCCCCTTTCTGATGATCATGTGCTGGTTGGAGCGGAGGGAATATTTCTTCAGTTTCGGGCACATGCCCATTCAGCTTCACTCACATGTTCTTCTGCATTGGCTCAAATCCCGGCCAGCCACCTGCCTATCTCCTTGCCTTCCCTGGCGGAGTGATCTTCCTCCGTTCCCCATCGAGTAGTAGCCGGGGTCTGAAGAGTAAGACTTGAGAGGCTGTGAGGCGGGCGGCGACGGGCAGAGAGTCGCTGATTGTTGCCATTACTAGTAAAGAAAAAATATGTCCCCGGATTTCATATAAAAAATCTGGTCACCTTAGGTTAATACCTCGGGGCTTTAACACTGGAGAAACAGCAGCCACTGTTTCAAGTCGGTTTGCAGGCACTATTTTTAGCGCAACAGCGCCTGCAAACCGACCCCAGTGTGAAAGGGGTCTAAGGATACAGTGAGAAGGCAGCAATCGGTCTGTTCGTTTTGCACAGAGTGGCCCCAATTGTCCTCTTCTGGGGTCCCTCAGCGGCTGTCTCGGCTCCTCCCCAAAATATTTAACACCCTCTGGGAAGCTCTCTCCCGAGGGGGTTACCTTGCAGGCTCGCTCCTGTGTCATACACTCTGCGTCCATAGACACAGAGTGTATGACTTAGCCCCGCCCCCCCAGTGGCCACATCATTGAAATTGTTTGCCAGCAGTGGGAGCCAATGGCTGCGCTGCTATCAATCTATCCAATCAACGTAAAGACTCAGTGCAGAAGAGGATGGCGGGGGACGCGCACAGCAGGTGAACGGGCTCAGGTAAGTAAAATGGGGGGGCTGGGGGCCCGTGACAGCGGGTGAAAAAACACGAAGCTTTACAACCCCTTTAAGGTAGGGTGACCAGACATCCCCGGTTTCCGGGGACAGTCCCCGGATTGAGGACAAAGTCTGTCCCCGGTTATGTCCCCGGATTGGATTTGAACAGGGGCTGGGGCAATTTTAAAGACAGTCAGTGCAGAATTAAAAAAAAAAATCATTTGAATTACACCCCCCCTCTCCGCCGCTCCTACTAGCTTAGGGGGTGTATTTTTTTCTATTTGCTGTGCCCCTTTCTGATGATCAGGTGCTGGTCGGAGCGGATGGAATATTTATTCAGTTTTGGTTACATGCCCATTCAGCTTCACTCGCATGTTCTTCTGCCTTGGCTCAAATCCTGGCCAGCCACCTGCCTATCTCCTTGCCTTCCCTGGCGGAGTGATCTTCCTCCACTCCCCATCCAGTAGTAGCTCTCAGGGGCCCGGAGAGTAAGACTTGACAGGCTGTGAGCCGGGCGGCGGCGGAGACAGGCAGAGAGTCGCTGATTGTTGCCATTACTAGTAAAAAAATATGTCCCCGGATTTCATTTTAAAAATCTACTACCTTACTTTATGGTAAAAAACCTTCTGTAACCAGTTTTCTCCCCCGGCCCCCCCCAATACCTGTTTTTGATCCAGCGATGTGCACCCGGGTCTCTCTCTCCTTATATTGGCTTAGATACAGCAGCGAGAGCCATTGGGCATCAATCACAGCCAGTGAGCCAATAAGGAGAGAGCATGGGGGGTGGGGCTGAGACACGCTCTGTGTGTGATTGGAGCGAATCTGCATTAGTGCTCCCCTAGCAAGCGGATTGCTCTGCGGACACATGGCAGGGAGGAGGAGCCAGGAGCGCCAGTGGGGGAGACCCCGAGAAGAGGAGGATCTGGACTGCTCTGTGCAAAACCACTACACAAAGCAGGTAGGTAAGTAGAACATGTTTTAAAAAAAAAAAAATGTAACCCCTTCCCACCCAGCCTATTGTCAAATGACGGCTGGGCAGGACATTCGTCATTCCGGGACAAAGCCAATGACTTATCAGCGTACCGGCCCGCTGTGGATACGATGTGATCGCTGTTACCAATCAAAGCAGATCACATGACAATTGCAAATCAATGAATGCCTTTGATTTGTGAAATTCATGGCGTAGAATCGAATCGCTGGCTGTGATTGGTCACAGTGATCACATGGTACAGGCAGAGCCAATCACAATAACACACACTAAATGAATCAATTTCATTTAGTAAAAATGGTTGCTTATACCAGTGAAATTCACTGATATAAGCAATCATAGTGTGTAAAAAAAATAAATAAACATGTTATACTTACCTGCTCTGTGCTAGGGTTTTGCACAGGGCAGCCTGGAACTTCCCTTTCTGGGGTGTCCCGTCGGCGCTCCTGGCTCCTCCCTCTTCATCGAGTGACCCCCACGGAGACCCGCATTCCCTGGCAGCGCGCTCGCTCACGAGTAGAACGCATTAAGGTAAAAACCATTGAGACTGCAACTTGTTTAAATAATAAAAAAAACAAAACATAAAAAGAAAGTGTGTAATAAAAAATATTTTTTATTTTACATACTGTCATCAGTCAGTGTCCTTGATCGCCATCATATGATGACACTGTACTGCACTGGTGACCGTATGTAAAAAATACTCACCATGCCTCCTACTAAATACCTTGGATTGTCTACTTTCCAAACAGGGCTTATTTGGGGGGTATTTGTTCTGTGTTGGTGTTTTCAGGCCTCAAAGAAATGAGATCGTCCGTCAGCACATCAGGATTGATAGATTTTCAGACAGACTAAATCAGGGCTTGACAAATTTGCTTGGAATCTAGGATCCAGCTAAAAAGATAGGAGCTAGGAACGCGCCCCGTCCCGCCGAGCTGGCGTGCAGAAGCGAACTCATACATGAGCAGCGCCCGCATATGAAAGCGGTGTTCAAACCACACATGTGAGGTATCGCCGCGATTGGTAGAGCGAGAGCAATAATTCTAGCCCTAGAACTCCTCTGTAACTCAAAACATGCAACCTGTAGATTTTTTTAACCACTTCCCGCCCGGTCAATGGACAATTGACTTCCGGGAAGTGGTTGTGAAATCCTGACTGGACGTCTATTGACGCCCTGCAGGATTTCATGGGGGCACGCAGCGCGGCGATCGGTGATGCGGGGTGTCAATCTGACACCCTGCATCTCCGATCTCGGTAAAGAGCCTCCGGCGGAGGCTCTTTACCACGTGATCAGCCGTGTCCAATCACGGCTGATCACGATGTAAACAGAAAGAGCTGTTGATGGCTCTTCCTCACTCTTGCCCACACTGGACCACCAGGGAAGGGCAGTAAAAAAAAAAAAAAGGCAGTAAAAAAAAAAAGAGAATAGATGCCAATCAGTGCCCACAAATGGGCACTGACTGGCAACATGGGCACAAGTGATGCCCAGCAATGCCATCAGTGCCACCCCTCAGTGTCTATTAGTGCCACCCCTCAGTGTCCATCAGTGCCACCTCTCAGTGCCCATTGCCCACCTATCATTGCCCATCTGTGCCACCCATAAGTACCCATCAGTGCCACCCATGAGTGCCCATCAGTGCCGCCTCATCGGTGCCCGTATTTAAAGTAGAATTTTTTTTTTGTAAATAAGTAAGTTAACAGAAAAAAATAAAAACTTAATTTTTTTCAAAATTCTCTGTCTTTTTTTAGTTGTTACGCAAAAAAAAATCAATAAAAAAAAAAAAAAAAAAATCGCAGAGGTGATCAAATACCACCAAAAGAAAGCTCTATTTGTGGGAAAAAAATGATAAAAAAATTGTTTGGGTACAGTGTAGCATGACCGCGCAATTGTCATTCAAAGTGCGACAGCGCTGAAAGCTGAAAATTGGCCTGGGCAGGAAGGTGCGTAAGTGCCCCCCGGTATGGAAGTGGTTAAACGTCGCCTATGGAGATTTAAAGGAACACTAAAGGTTTGTTTTTTATTAGATCAATTGATTGCTGTAAGCTAGAGCATTTAAATATCACTTACCTCATGACCTCCAAAATACAGTTATCCAGGTTTGAAAATGCCATTTCCTGTCTCTCCTCTTCTTGCTTTCCACCAGCATCTGAGCCGTTTTGCATGGTGGAAAGCAGAATGTGCCCCTCACCCCCTCCCTATGACTACAGCCCTGCGTGAAGATGCTCTCTTATCCCTCACAGGCATGGAGGCTAAGCCTAATGAACTGTAGTTCCCATTAAGCCGTGATGTAGCAAGAATGAATGCGCACCGCAAACCAGGAAGTCAGTGAGAATAATGATTCAGGAGTGACGGAGGTGAATAAAACGGCTCGATTTCAACAGGTATCAAACATTACTTTTTACTTTATCAGCTACTGTCAGACTTTAATTTAAGAGGAAAATATTTTTGTCTTTACAACCCCTTTAAGGGTAAAAGTTTGTCGCCGTTCCACGAGCGGACGCAATTTTGAAGCGTGACATGTTTGGTATCAATTTACTCGGTGTAACATCATCTTTCACAATATAAAAAAAATTGGGCTAACTTTACTGTTTTTTTGGTCCAAAAAAGTGCGCTTGTAAGACAGCTGCGCAAATACGGTGACAAAGTATTGCAACGACCTCCATTTTATTCTCTGGGGTGTTAGAATAAAAAAAGATATATAATGTTTGGGGGTTCTAATTAGAGGGAAGGCGATGGCAATGAAAACAGACAGGGAAAGCTCTATTAGCATTGCTGGTTTTCTTGTCATACCAACGGCCACCACAAGATGGCGCCAGATCACAGAAGGAAGCATAGGCCTCAATTACCGGCCGGTGTGGCCTGACACGATCGTGTTTCGGGGGAGGTCGGGGCGCACGGAGAAACAGGAATCCCCAGGACACAGGAGAGTCAGGATGCAGATAGAGAAAGGAGCTGTGTGTTAGTGGGAGTCCTGACTCTCCTGTACTCCAAGGGAGGGGGCGAGCACGACACTCCACACCAGGGAGAAAGCCTCGCATTACTGTGTGGAGTTACAGACAGAAGAACAGGAAGTGAGGATTTCTCAGAAGAAATAAGGACATTTAAAAGCAAAATGATGAGGTAAGTGAAGGAGAAAAAAAATTGTACCTTCACAACCCCTTTAAGAATACATACGGAAATAGAATTGTATATTTTAATCCAAAGCGGGGGTCTCCAAACTACAGCCCCCCCCCAGTTGTTCAGGAACTACAATTCCCATCATGTCTGGTCATGTCAGAGTTTTACAATGCCTCATGGGACTTGTAGTTTCGCAACAGCTGGAGGGCCGTAGTTTCAAGATCCCTGATCCAGAGTCAAGCATGTCAGGATGTTGCAGAGAAGGGCTCACTGTGTGGAAACAGCAGTCTCTCTGCAGAGCTCTTCCGATCAGTAGGGGGCATGAGCTTTAATGAAAGCAGAGATGTAGCAGGGGGCGTATCGCACCTCCGCAGAGAGACTACCGCTTCCACACAGAGAGCAAGGTTATTTTCTACAGCATTCTGGCAGGGAACAGGCTTTACTAGTCAGGCTGGGGCTACTTTTGAAAAAAAAAGGACTGTATTTTGGCTCCTGTTGTGAAGGTTTTTGTTTTTTTTTTCCTCATTAATGCAATGCTGTGAAGGAACAGATGACAATATAGGTCCCCCCAATGCATGGGATGTGGTGTGAATCCAGATGGGGGATGTGGTGTAAATCCAGATGGGGGGGGGGGGATGTGGTGCGAATCCAGATGGGAGGGGATGTGGTGTAAATCCAGATGGGGGGGGATGTGGTGTAAATCCAGATGGGGGGGGATGTGCTGTGAATCCAGATGGGGGGGATGTGCTGTGAATCCAGATGGGGGGGATGTGGCGCAAATCCAGATGGGGGGGGATGTGGCGCAAATCCAGATGGGGGGATGTGGCGTAAATCCAGATGGGGGGGGGGATGTGGTGTGAATCCAGATGGGGGGGGGGATGTGGTGTGAATCCAGATGGGGGGGGGATGTGGTGTGAATCCAGATGGGGGGGGGGTGTGGTGTGAATCCAGATGGGGGGGGGATGTGGTGTGAATCCAGATGGGGGGGGGATGTGGTGTGAATCCAGATGGGGGGGGGATGTGGTGTGAATCCAGATGGGGGGGATGTGGTGTGAATCCAGATGGGGGGGATGTGGTGTGAATCCAGATGGGGGGGATGTGGTGTGAATCCAGATGGGGGGGATGTGGTGTGAATCCAGATGGGGGGGATGTGGTGTGAATCCAGATGGGGGGGGATGTGGTGTGAATCCAGATGGGGGGGGATGTGGTGTGAATCCAGATGGGGGGGGGGGATGTGGTGTGAATCCAGATGGGGGGGGGATGTGGTGTGAATCCAGATGGGGGGGATGTGGTGCGAATCCAGATGGGGGGGGATGTGGTGCGAATCCAGATGGGGGGGGATGTGGTGTGAATCCAGATGGGGGGGATGTGGTGTGAATCCAGATGGGGGGGATGTGGTGTGAATCCAGATTATTAAGTAGACTCCTTGGACAAAAATCAATGCTTTCAATAGAAAAATCTTTATTAGTTCTGCTTGTGACCCGAACATTCTATATACAATCACAGCTCTCAGTGGGATTTATTTCTTCTTCCAGAACTTCTTGTACTCGTCTAGACTGATGTCAGCATAGATGTCCTTCTCCTCCTTGGCCTTCACCTTCTTGGACTGGTCCCTGAGACGCTGCCGCGCCTTCCGCTCGTCTTCAGACAGGGTGGTAACATCGATTGGCATCTGTGGAGAGAGCGAGAGAAAGCACACAGGGACACGTGACCAATCACATCATGGAGCAAGGTCTGTGCAATAATGGACTCACAACCCATTTGTATAGGTCTGTACACCTGCTGTGCCCATTATGAGGGGTCCCCACCACCCCTGTGCCAAGTTCCCTGGTCTGTACACCTGCTGTGCCCATTATGAGGGGTTCCCACCATCCCTGTGCCGAGTTCCCGGGTCTGTACACCTGCTGTACCCAAAAAGAGGGGTTCCCACCATCCCTGTGCTGGGTTCCCGGGTCTGTACACCTGCTGTACCCAAAAAGAGGGGTTCCCACCATCCCTGTGCTGGGTTCCTGGGTCTGTACACCTGCTGGGGCCATTATGAGGGGTTCCCACCATCCATGTGCTGAGTTCCTAGGTCTGTACACCCGCTGTGCCCATTATGAGGGGTCCCCACCACCCCTGTGCCAAGTTCCCTGGTCTGTACACCTGCTGTGCCCATTATGAGGGGTTCCCACCATCCCTGTGCCGAGTTCCCGGGTCTGTACACCTGCTGTACCCAAAAAGAGGGGTTCCCACCATCCCTGTGCTGGGTTCCCGGGTCTGTACACCTGCTGTGCCCATTATGAGGGGTTCCCACCATCCCTGTGCTGAGTTCCCAGGTCTGTACACCTGCTGGGGCCATTATGAGGGGTTCCCACCACCCCTGTGCTGATTTCCCAGGTCTGTACACCTGCTGTGCCCATTATGAGGGGTTCCCACCATCCCTGTGCCGAGTTCCCGGGTCTGTACACCTGCTGTACCCAAAAAGAGGGGTTCCCACCATCCCTGTGCTGGGTTCCCGGGTCTGTACCCCCGCTGTGCCCATTATGAGGGGTCCACACCATCCCTGTGCTGAGTTCCCGGGTCTGTACACCTGCTGTGCCCATTATGAGGAGTTCCCATCATCCCTGTGCTGAGTTCCCGGGTCTGTACACCTGCTGTGCCCATTATGAGGGGTTCCCACCATCCCTGTGCTGAGTTCCCGGGTCTGTACACCTGCTGTGCCCATTATGAGGGGTTCCCACCATCCCTGTGCTGAGTTCCTGGGTCTGTACACCTGCTGTACCCAAAAAGAGGGGTTCCCACCATCCCTGTGCTGAGTTCCCGGGTCTGTACACCTGCTGTGCCCATTATGAGGAGTTCCCCCCTTCCCCAGTCAGACACCATCACTATTACACATTTATATAGCGCTGACATATACCGCAGTGCTGTACAGAGAAGATACACTGGTCACATGTTCCTTACAGTCAGCAGTCTCCGTGGCTCCTTGTAGTGGATGGTGATGGTGGACCCATCAGGCTGGACCAGTAGCACCGGGTAGGTCCTCAGGTAAGCGGATCTCCCAGATCGGCCTATGCAGGCTTTGTTGGCGCCGTGTAGATCACACGAGGTGTGGAGGAGGCGGCACGAGGCGGGGAGGAACCTCCTGAGAGGCGAGTACTGCACAGAGCTGAAAGGGAACACAGAAGGATTGTAGTAAATCAGCTCCATTCCATGAATACATTTCTGTACTTTTTATCTGCCACAAATTAAAGGGGGGTCAAAAGGTCACTTAAAGGGGGGTCCATTATTTATAAAACATTTGTTGCACGAATGTCAGAAGCATTCGTACAAGCGAAACAACGCGTATTTTACTAATAGATAAAAATTTTTAAATCGTCTGCTCCACCTAGTGGCCAAAATGTGATATTTTCTGAAGTCCTTCAATGAGAATATATACCGCATTCCGGCCACTAGATGGAGCTGGCAATACTTTGTTTTCGTTTTCCTTTTATTGAGCAAAAAATAAAAAGTCCAGTGGTGATTAACCACTTCCCACCCGGTCAATAGCAAATTGGCGTCCGGGACGTGGTTCTGTTATCCTGACTGGACGTCTATTGACGTACAGCAGGAAAACATGTCGGCGCGCAGCGCTGCGATCGGTGATGCAGGGTGTCAGTTTGACACCCTGCATCTCCGATCTCTTTAATGAGCCTCTTTACCAAGTGATCAGCCGTGTCCAATCACGGCTGATCACGATGTAAACAGGAAAAGCCGTTGATCGGCTCTTCCTCACTCGCGTCTGACAGACGCGAGTAGAGGAGAGCCGATCGGCGACTCTCCTGACAGAGGGGGTATACGCCGATTGTTTATCAGCGCAGCCCCCCCCCCCCCCCCCCGCGGATGCCCACACTGGACCACCAGGGAAGGGGGCAACATGTGGATGGCCAGGTATGTACCCCATGGCCATCCACATATTAAAAAATATTCACAATAGATGCCAATCAGTATCCACAAATGGGCACTGACTGGCAACATGGGCACTGACTGTCAAAAATATAAAACAAGTGATGCCCAGCAATGCCACCATCAGTATCATCAGTGCCACCCCTCAGTGTCCATCCATGCCCACCTATCAGTGCCACCCATAAGTACCCATCAGTGCCACCCATGGGTGCCGCATACCAGCGCCGCCTATCAGTGCCACCTCATCGGTGTCCATCAGTGCAGCCATATCAGTGCCCGTAATTGAAGAAGAAAACGTACTTATTTACAAAAAAGAAAAAATTAACAGAAAAAAAGAAAAGCGTTATTTTTTTCAAAATTTTCGGTCTTTTTTTATTTTGTTGCGTAAAAAAAAAAAAAAAAAAAAAAAATCGCAGAGGTGATCAAATACCACCAAAAGAAAGCTCCATTTGTGGGAACAAAATGATAAAAATAATTGTTTGGGTACAGTGTAGCACGACCGCGCAATTGTCATTCAAATTGCGACAGCGCTGAAAGCTGAAAATTGGCTTGGGAGGGAAGGTGCGTAAGTGCCCCCCGGTATTGAAGTGGTTAAATACCACCAAAAGAAAGCTCTATTTGTGGGAACAAAATGATAAAAAAAATACTTTGGGTACAGTGTAGCACGACCGCGCAATTATCATTCAAATTGCGACAGCGCTGTAAGCTGAAAATTGGCCTGGGAGGGAAGGTGCGCAAGTGCCCCCCGGAATTGAAGTGGTTAAATACCACCAAAAGAAAGCTCCGATTGTGTGAAATAAAAAAAAATAAAAAAAAAGATATAAAAATGTCACATGGGTACAGTGTTGCATGACCGCGCAATTGTCATTTAAAGTGCGACAGCGCTGAAAGTTGTCCTGGGCAGAAAGGGGGTAGGTAAAAGTGCCTCCCGCCGCCATCCGGTGCTTCTCTGGGCTCTCCTGTGCCATCGGGCGCCCGGAGAACGAATCAGCCGCCGCCGAATGAAGAGCATAGAGATTTCCAGTGACCAGATGGTCATCAGTCATCTCTATGACCGTTGGAGGCCCGGGCGCGATGTTATGACGTCACGCCCAGGTACCCGGAAGTAAACAAAGCCACAAACGCGGCTGAAAGCATGAGATCGTGATTTTTTTTTCCCAGATCTCATTCTTTCCAGCCTGCAGGAGAGATGTGGGGTCTTATTGACCATCTCTCCATAAAGAGGACCTGTCGCACACATTCCTATTACAAGGGATGTTTACATTCCTTGTAATAGGAATAAAAGTGATAAAAAAAAAAAAAAAAAAAAAAAAAAAGAGAAGTGCAAAAAATAAAAAAAGTGCAAAAAATAAAAAAAATAAGTAAAATAAAATATAATATATATTTTTTTTTAAAACGCCCCCGTCCCCAGTAGCTCGCACGCAGAAGCAAACGCAAGTCCCGCCCACATATATAAACACTGTTCAAACCACACATGTGAGGAATCGTCGCGTGCGTCAGAGCGAGAGCAACAATTCTAGCACTAGTCCTCCTCTGTAACTCTAAACTAGTAACTGTAAAAAAAATTAAAGCATCGCCTACGGAGATTTTTTAAGTATGGAAGTTTGCCGCCATTCTATGAGTGTGCGCAATTTTAAAGCGTGACATGTTAGGTATCTGTTTACTCGGCGTAACATCATCTTTCATATTATACAAAAAAATTATAAAAAAAAATAAAAATAATTGGGTTAACTTTACTGTTTTGTTATTTTTTTTAATAAAAAAAAAAAAAGCAGTTTTTTAAATTATTGCACAAATACCGTGCGAGATAAAAAGTTGCAACGACCGCCATTTTATTCCCTAGGGTGTCTGCTAAAAAAAAAACATATATAATGTTTGGGGGTTCTGAGTAATTTTCTAGCAAACAAATAAGATTTTTACATGAAGGAGAGAAGTGCCAGAATAGGCGCGGTATGGAAGTGGTTAAATCTTCTGCCCTCGTTGTTGTTTTAATTTAACTTTTTGATAGTAAAAAAAAAAAAAAATTCTGCCAGTAAATTCCTTATACAGCCCACTTCCTGTTTCCTTATACAGCCCACTTCCTGTTTCCCTTATACAGCCCACTTCCTGTTTCCTTTATACAGCCCACTTCCTGTTTCCTTTTACAGCCCACTTCCTGTTTCCTTTTACAGCCCACTTCCTGTTTCCTTTTACAGCCCACTTCCTGTTTCCTTTTACAGCCCACTTCCTGTTTCCTTTTACAGCCCACTTCCTGTTTCCTTTTACAGCCCACTTCCTGTTTCCTTTTACAGCCCACTTCCTGTTTCTTGTCTGGTAAAAAGCCCAGGCTTATGACATCATGCACAGCTCTCTCACTCTCACTCACTCTCGTGAGAGTTTGCCAGGAAGGGAGGGGGGGGGGGAGTCATAAAAAGGCCAATGAGATCTGCAGAGCTGGAAGCGTGCCTCTGTGTAAATCCAGGAAGTAGCTTCAGCTGCCCACATAGTAAAAATGGCTGCAGCCAGACTCGGTGGAGGGAGATTTCTGCAGCCTTTTTGGCAAAGTACAGAATCACAGTATATATAAAATAATATGCAAAGTGGTTGGAGGGAAGCTTCAGATTGGCAAAGATGTTTTTATTACAAAATGATGTGAGCAGATGGCAGTTCCTCTTTAAGGAAGTTATGGGGTTTGTTGACAAAACTGGACCATGTGAAGGCCAGTGGCAACGCTGCAGGGGGAAGCTCCGCCTCCGAAGAGTTGTCACCGGGAATGAGGAAGTCCAACCTACTGGCGGGATTTACAATTTACTGACAACTTTTATAGTAAAACTGAAACTTTTATTTGGGTTTACTGACATTTTAACCCTTTTACTGCCATCAGTGTGGCATTTTACACGCTGTACAGCCGCCTGATCGCTTCCATAGACCCCACCCCCTCGCCCACCCATGTGACTTCTCCGCCATGTTTCCTGGGCTCCCCTTTCTAACATGTGCAACCCTTTGCTTGAGAACAGGAAAGGCTCATGTTAAACCAGATGGTCAGCATGGCAGCGGCAGCCAGGTACAAAGCATTTTCAGAAGCAGAGGTCAGCCACAGCCCCCTCTGTGATTGTGTCTGTATCGGGATCTCTCCTCGCCACTTACCAGAGAACGGTGCTCAGCGCTGTGCCGGTCTTCCGGAGAGCCTCCATAGCACCCCGGGGACTGGCGATTCCCAACGCTGATTGGTCAGATCTCAAAGAGAACCTTCCGCATCACTGAGACACCTGAGAAAGAAGAGAGATGGGCAGTAACCAACCAATCATCTTTGGGGGTTCTGGGACTTGTAGTCCTCCATAAAGGGGGATGCTGGGACTTGTAGTATTCAATAAAGTGGGGTGACAGGAGATGCTGGGACTTGTAGTCTACTATAAAGGGGGAGACAGGGGCTGCTGGGACTTGTAGTCTACTATAAAGGGGGTGACAGGGGATGCTGGGACTTGTAGTCTACTATAAAGGGGGTGACAGGGGATGCTGGGACTTGTAGTCTACTATAAAGGGGGTGACAGGGGATGCTGGGACTTGTAGTCTACTATAAAGGGGGTGACAGGGGATGCTGGGACTTGTAGTCCTCCATAAAGGGGGTGACAGGGGATGTTGGGACTTGTAGTCCTCCATAAAGGGGATGATGGGACTTGTAGTCCTCCATAAAGGTGGTGACAGGGGATGCTGGGACTTGTAGTCTACTATAAAGGGGGAGACAGGGGATGCTGGGACTTGTAGTCTACTATAAAGCAGGGGGCGGTGACAGGGGAGTCTGGGACTTGTAGTCCTCCATAAAGGGGCGACAGGGGATGCTGGGACTTGTAGTCCTCCATAAAGGGGGTGACAGGGGATGTTGGGACTTGTAGTCCTCCATAAAGGGGATGATGGGACTTGTAGTCCTCCATAAAGGTGGTGACAGGGGATGCTGGGACTTGTAGTCTACTATAAAGCGGGGGGGGGGGTGGCAGGGGAGTCTGGGACTTGTAGTCCTCCATAAAGGGGCGACAGGGGATGCTGGGACTTGTAGTCCTCCATAAAGGGGGTGACAGGGGATGATGGGACTTGTAGTCCTCCATAAAGGGGGTGACAGGGGATGATGGGACTTGTAGTCCTCCATAAAGGGGGGTGACAGGGGATGATGGGACTTGTAGTCCTCCATAAAGGGGGTGACAGGGGATGATGGGACTTGTAGTCCTCCATAAAGGGGGTGACAGGGGATGCTGGGACTTGTAGTCCTCCATAAAGGGGGTGACAGGGGATGCTGGGACTTGTAGTCCTCCATAAAGGGGGTGACAGGGGATGCTGGGACTTGTAGTCCTCCATAAAGGGGGTGACAGGGGATGCTGGTTCTTGTAGTCCTCCATAAAGGGGGTGACAGGGGATGATGGGACTTGTAGTCCTCCATAAAGGGGGTGACAGGGGATGATGGGACTTGTAGTCCTCCATTAAGGGGGTGACAGGGGATGTTGGGACTTGTAGTCCTCCATAAAGAGGGTGACAGGGGATGATGGGACTTGTAGTCCTCCATAAAGGGGGTGACAGGGGATGATGGGACTTGTAGTCCTCCATAAAGGGGGTGACAGGGGATGATGGGACTTGTAGTCCTCCATAAAGGGGGTGACAGGGGATAATGGGACTTGTAGTCCTCCATAAAGGGGGTGACAGGGGATGATGGGACTTGTAGTCCTCCATAAAGGGGGTGACAGGGGATGATGGGACTTGTAGTCCTCCATAAAGGGGGTGACAGGGGATGTTGGGACTTGTAGTCCTCCATAAAGGGGATGCTGGGACTTGTAGTCCTCCACATGGAGTCATTACAGGTTGGTTGGGGGTTATCAGTTCTTCTATAGAAAGAGAACCAGACTATAACTTCATTATTATGTATATATAACGATAATAATCATCATATAAAAGTCTCACCTCCTGATACTCGCCGTTGTCAAAGTCACAATGCTCTGCCAGAGCTCCCTGACATCACCACAGCGACATGTCGTCATCAACCTGCGCCCCCACGGTACTGTGTCCCCGTTTCCGGATCCTGAATCCCACCAAGTCGGCCATTTTGTTGAAGCCGCCCAGCGCGGAGAGCGCATGGTGAAATCTCCGGAAGCATGGCTCCGACAGCGGGGACAGGAAAGTGACGTTTGGGTTGCCGTGGTGATAAGCCCTCCTTCGGTAGGTGGAGTCTGGCTCTAGTAGCGGCGACCACTTTGGCCCCTCCTTCCAACTAAATAGGTTCGCGCCTCCTTTAAGTACCGCCCCGGCCGCGCGGCTTTTAACACGCCCCGCAAAGCTATCCCCAAAAAAACCCATAAAAAAATGGCCCCGCCCCGAGCTGTGGAGGTGTGGACCTTGGTCCCGCCCCCAGCCACAGTGATGCGGCCTTGTCCCCGCCCCCTCGGCAGTACCCCTGTACACGTGGTCCCGCCCCGCACTGCCAGGCACTGATGATCTTCGGAAGAGCGGTGAGCCGCCTCTTCTCTGCCGCTGCTGCTGCAGGTAATACATTGATTCGTTATATGGAGGGGGCACGTGACGTCACAGCTCTGCCTGTGTATGGGGGGGAATACACTGTGTTATAGATGGGCGGGGCATGCTGGGACTTGTAGTGCCTCAGGAGTCAGCTGTGTGATGAGAGAGAGAAAGGAGGGGGGTTCGGAGGTCACATAATAATGTCTGCTGGATGAGATGTGTCCCCCCCCCCCCCTGTGTGACACTTCCTCAATCATCACATCACATCCCATTATATTATATGACATCACATCACATCCCATTATATGACATCACATCCCATTATATTATATGACATCACATCCCATTATATGACATCCCATTATATGACATCCCATTATATGACATCACATCCCATTATATGACATCACATCCCATTATATGACATCACATCACATCCCATTATATGACATCACATCCCATTATATGACATCACATCCCATTATATGACATCACATCCCATTATATTATATGACATCCCATTATATTATATGACATCACATCCCATTATATGACATCACATCCCATTATACGACATCACATCCATCCCATTATATGACATCACATCCCATTATATGACATCACATCCCATTATATGACATCACATCCCATTATATTATATGACATCCCATTATATTATATGACATCACATCCCATTATATGACATCACATCACATCCCATTATATGACATCCCATTATATGACATCACATCCCATTATACGACATCACATCCCATTATACGACATCACATCCCATTATATGACATCACATCCCATTATATGACATCACATCCCATTATATGACATCACATCACATCCCATTATATGACATCACATCCCATTATATGACATCACATCCCATTATATGACATCACATCCCATTATATGACATCACATCCCATTATATTATATGACATCCCATTATATTATATGACATCACATCCCATTATATGACATCACATCACATCCCATTATATGACATCCCATTATATGACATCACATCCCATTATATGACATCACATCACATCCCATTATATGACATCCCATTATATGACATCACATCCCATTATACGACATCACATCCATCCCATTATATGACATCACATCCCATTATATGACATCACATTACATCCCATTATATTATATGACATCTTATTATATTATATGACATCACATCCCATTATATGGCATCACATCCCATTATATTATATGACATCCCATTATATGACATCACATCCCATTATATGGCATCACATCCATCCCATCACATGACATCACATCCATCCCATTATATTATATGACATCACATCCATCCCATTATATGACATCACATCCATCCCATTATATGACATCACATCCATCCCATTATATCACATCCCATTATATGACATCCCATCCCATTATATGACATCCCATCCCATTATATGACATCACATCACATCCCATTATATCACATCACATCCCATTATATGACATCACATCACATCCCATTATATCACATCACATCCCATTATATGACATCCCATCCATCCCATTATATGACATCCCATCCCATTATATGACATCCCATCCATCCCATTATATGACATCACATCCCATGACATCCCATCCATCCCATTATATGACATCACATCCATCCCATTATATGACATCCCATCCAATGACATCCCATTCATCCCATTATGACATCCCATCCATCCCATTATATGACATCACATCCCATTATATGACATCACATCCCATTATATGACATCCATCCCATTATGACATCACATCCATCCCATTATATGACATCCCATCCATCCCATTATATGACATCACATCCCATTATATGACATCACATTACATCCCATTATATTATATGACATCTTATTATATTATATGACATCACATCCCATTATATGGCATCACATCCCATTATATTATATGACATCCCATTATATGACATCACATCCCATTATATGGCATCACATCCATCCCATCACATGACATCACATCCATCCCATTATATTATATGACATCACATCCATCCCATTATATGACATCACATCCATCCCATTATATGACATCACATCCATCCCATTATATCACATCCCATTATATGACATCCCATCCCATTATATGACATCCCATCCCATTATATGACATCCCATCCCATTATATGACATCACATCACATCCCATTATATCACATCACATCCCATTATATGACATCCCATCCATCCCATTATATGACATCCCATCCCATTATATGACATCCCATCCCATTATATGACATCACATCCATCCCATTATATGACATCACATCCCATGACATCCCATCCATCCCATTATATGACATCACATCCATCCCATTATATGACATCCCATCCAATGACATCCCATCCATCCCATTATGACATCCCATCCATCCCATTATATGACATCACATCCCATTATATGACATCACACCCCATTATGACATCACATCCATCCCATTATGACATCACATCCATCCCATTATATGACATCCCATCCATCCCATTATATGACATCACATCCCATTATATGACATCCCATCCATCCCATTATATGACATCCCATCCATCCCATTATATGACATCCCATCCCATTATATGACATCACATCCCATTATATGACATCACATCCCATTATATGACCTCAGATCCAGGAAGCAGGAAGAACCGGTTGTGAATGAACCCTCAGACTTGTCTCTCTGTTCTGGATAACAATAAGGCTTTGTTAACACAGATGATAGATTTAAGTCCAGTCACCTTTTATACTGCGTTCTGATTGGCTGGGAACACCTCTCACGATTGGTAAGTCGGAGGGGTACGCTCGGCATTGTCCGCTTTGCATTGTGGCGAGTCGTAAATATCGCCGCTGGTGGAGTTCTCCAGGCATGGATGCTTTGCAACCTCCTCCGTTCGCTTCTATTGAAACGCGCCGCCAGTGATCTGTGAATGCCCCCGCAGCGTTTACAGCGCATTTAAAGCGCGGCTGCGAATCGCCAGAAGCGCTCGTTCCCCATCTTAGTGTTGTAACCAAAAATAAATCTCATAGGAGGTTTGTGGAATGTCGCTTGATGCAACCAGACTGCCTGCGCAACGCCTACAATGCGCTCATTATTACTATAGGCTGGGTCTGCTGGGGGGGGGGGGGTGTTTAGGACAACCCAGCAGACAAGGTAAGAGCGGGGAGAAAAAAGTTTAAAGGCAGAGGAGTGGAGTTCCTCTTCAAGGTGTCGTTTACACTTATTGTTGGGGGGTGGTAAAAATAGGTGAATGAGCCGTGCTTTTACTTTTGTTTTTTACTTTTACCTTCTTTTAGTCTTCTTTATGGTCCAGACAAGCCTCTTTTTCTTATTTTGCCTTCTTAACAAAGGCATTTTTACAGCCACTTGGCCTGTCCAACAAGAGAGGAGGGGGAAGGAAGGGAAAGGAAAGGAAGGAAGGGAGGGAAAGGAGAGGACAAGGAAAGGAAAGAAGGGAAGGAAAAGAAGCGAGAGGGGAAGGAAAGCAAGGGAGAGGGGAAGGAAGGGAAGGGAGGGAAGGGGGAGGACAAGGAAAGGAAAGAAGTGAGAGGGGAAGGAAAAGAAGGGAGAGGGAAAGTAAAGGAAGGGAGAGGGAAGGGAAAGGAAAGGAAAAGAAAGGAAGGGAGAGGGAAAGGAAGGGAGAAGGAAAGGGAGGGAAAGGAAAGGAAGGGGAAGGGAAAGGAAGGAATGGAGAGGGAAAGGAAAGGAAGGGAGAGGGAAAGGAAGGGAGAGGGAAAGGAAGGGAGAGGGAAATGAAGGGAGAGGAAAATGAAGGGAGAGGAAAATGAAGGGAGAGGAAAATGAAGGGAGAGGAAAATGAAGGGAGAGGGAAAGGAAGGGAGAGGGAAAGGAAGGGAGAGGGGAAGGGAAAGGAAGGGAGAGGGAAAGAAGGAAGGGAGAGGGCAAGGAAAGGAAGGGAGAGGGCAAGGAAAGGAAAAGGAAGGGGAAGGGAGAGGGGAAGGAAAGGAAGGGAAAGGAAAAGGAAGGGAGAGGGAAAGGAAGGGAGGGAAGGGGGAGGACAAGGAAAGGCGAGAGGGGAAGGGAAAGAAGCAAGAGGGGAAGGGAAAGAAGCAAGAGGGGAAGGGAAAGGAGAGGGAAAGTAAAGGAAGGGAGAGGGAAAGGAAAGGAAAAGAAAGGAAGGGAGAGGGAAAGGAAGGGAGAAGGAAGGGAAAGGAAGGGGAAGGGAATGGAAATGAAGGAATGGAGAGGGAAAGGAAGGGAGAGGGAAAGGAAGGGAGATGGCAAGGAAGGGAGAGGGAAAGGAAAAGAAAGGAAGGGACAGGAAATGGAAATGAAGGAAGGGAAAGGAAGGGAGAGGGAAAGGAAGGGAGAGGGCAAGGAAGGGAGAGGGAAAGGAAGGGAGAGGGAAAGGAAAGGAAAAGAAAGGAAGGAAAGGGAGGGAAAGGAAGGGAAAGGAAATGGAAATGAAGGAATGGAGAGGGAAAGGAAGGGGAAGGGAAAGGAAGGAAGGGAGAGGCAAAGGAAGGTAGAGGGAAAGGAAAGGAAAGGAAGGGAGAGGGAAAGGAAAGGAAGGGAGAGGGAAAGGAAAGGAAGGAAGGGAGAGGGAAAGGAAGAGAGAGGGGAAGGAAAAGGAAGGGAGAGGGAAAGGAAAGGAAAGGAAGGGAGAGGGAAAGGAAAGGAAGGAAGGGAGAGGGAAAGGAAAGGAAGGAAGGGAGAGGGAAAGGAAGAGAGAGGGAAAGGAAGAGAGAGGGAAAGGAAGAGAGAGGGAAAGGAAGAGAGAGGGAAAGGAAGAGAGGGGAAGGAAGGAAAAGGAAGGGAGAGGGAAAGGAAGGGAGAGGGAAAGGAAGGGAGAGGGAAAGGAAAGAAGGAAGAGAGAGGGCAAGGAAAGGAAGGGAGAGGGCAAGGAAAGGAAGGGAGAGGGCAAGGAAAGGAAGGGAGAGGGCAAGGAAAGGAAGGGAGAGGGCAAGGAAAGGAGAGGGCAAGGAAAGGAGAGGGAAAGGAAGGGAGAGGGAAAGGAAGGGAGAGGGCAAGGAAAGGAAGGGAGAGGGGAAGGAAAGGAAGGGAAAGGAAAGAAGGAAGGGAGAGGGAAAAGAAAGAAAGGAAGGAAGGAAGGGAAAAGCTAGAAGAATGACGGGAGAGGAGGAGAAAGAGAAGAAGAGAGAAGGAAGGGGGGAGAGGGGGGGGGGGAGAGAAGGAAGCAACAAAGGGAAAGGAGGGAGAGGTGGGGTGGGGGGGGGTCAGAAGGAGGTCACCTGCAGGCCAGAGGAACCCTTGAGATAATTTTTAGTTCTCAGGAAACCCCAGCTGAAACCAAGTCATTAGTGGCCAATGGAAAGCTTGCCCTTTGTACAAACCGCTAAAATAATCCTCAGTTCCCTACAGCTACCTCTGCCAGGTGGCATTGTCCCCGACTCTGTGCTGTCACCAACAGGTGGGAGGTCAAAGGAACCCCTAGAGACCTCTGGAGGAACCCTGGTTGAGAACGAACCCTTATGGGTGCCCTTTTATTTTTAGCGTTCTCCTGTTGTTATCACAGTTGCACAATGCGGCATCCATTGTTGCACGCGCCGTTCCCATATGTTTACAGTCATCGCCCAGACACGGGAATAGAGTTACGGGTACACAGCTGCAGTATGGTGTAACGTTTTTTTCCCGGAAGCCGTATTTCTTATATAAACTTCGGATGGAGTGTCTGTTGATGGAGGTAAAAATAGACGCACGCTTCCCGTATCCAGAGCGAAGAAAACTTTTATTTTGACCAAGACAAACCCCATATCTCAGCACTGTAGTTATATAGCAATGGGGGGAAGTGCGGTTCTTTCCGAATGGGTTTCCAGTAGAAGTGAGATGGGTTCTGCAATGGTAAAGTGTCATCAGCCAATCACATGCTTGATATACAGGGAGTGCAGAATTATTAGGCAAGTTGTATTTTTGAGGATTCATTTTATTATTGAACAACAACCATGTTCTCAATGAACCCAAAAAACTCATTAATATCAAAGCTGAATATTTTTGGAAGTAGTTTTTAGTTTGTTTTTAGTTTTAGCTATTTTCGGGGGATATCTGTGTGTGAAGGTGACTATTACTGTGCATAATTATTAGGCAACTTAACAAAAAAAAAATATATACCCATTTCAATTATTTATTTTTACCAGTGAAACCAATATAACATCTCAACATTCACAAATATACATTTCTGACATTCAAAAACAAAACAAAAACAAATCAGTGACCAATATAGCCACCTTTCTTTGCAAGGACACTGAAAAGCCTGCCATCCATGGATTCTGTCAGTGTTTTGATCTGTTCACCATCAACATTGCAATGTGCAGCAGCAACCACAGCCTCCCAGACACTGTTCAGAGAGGTGTACTGTTTTCCCTCCTTGTAAATCTCACATTTGATGATGGACCACAGGTTCTCAATGGGGTTTAGATCAGGTGAACAAGGAGGCCATGTCATTAGTTTTTCTTCTTTTATACCCTTTCTTGCCAGCCACGCTGTGGAGTACTTGGACGCGTGTGCTGGAGCATTGTCCTGCATGAAAATCATGTTTTTCTTGAAGGATGCAGACTTCTTCCTGTACCACTGCTTGAAGAAGGTGTCTTCCAGAAACTGGCAGTAGGACTGGGAGTTGAGCTTGACTCCATCCTCAACCCGAAAAGGCCCCACAAGCTCATCTTTGATGATACCAGCCCAAACCAGTACTCCACCTCCACCTTGCTGGCGTCTGAGTCGGACTGGAGCTCTCTGCCCTTTACCAATCCAGCCACGGGCCCATCCATCTGGCCCATCAAGACTCACTCTCATTTCAGCAGTCCATAAAACCTTAGAAAAATCAGTCTTGAGATATTTCTTGGCCCAGTCTTGACGTTTCAGCTTGTGTGTCTTGTTCAGTGGTGGTCGTCTTTCAGCCTTTCTTACCTTGGCCATGTCTCTGAGTATTGCACACCTTGTGCTTTTGGGCACTCCAGTGATGTTGCAGCTCTGAAATATGGCCAAACTGGTGGCAAGTGGCATCTTGGCAGCTGCACGCTTGACTTTTCTCAGTTCATGGGCAGTTATTTTGCGCCTTGGTTTTTCTAAAAGGTTCTTGCGACCCTGTTGACTATTTTGAATGAAACGATTGATTGTTCGATGATCACGCTTCAGAAGCTTTTCAATTTTAAGAGTGCTGCATCCCTCTGCAAGATATCTCACTATTTTTGACTTTTCTGAGCCTGTCAAGTCCTTCTTTTGACCCATTTTGCCAAAGGAAAGGAAGTTGCCTAATAATTATGCACACCTGATATAGGGTGTTGATGTCATTAGACCACACCCCTTCTCATTACAGAGATGTACATCACCTAATATGCTTAATTGGTAGTAGGCTTTCGAGCCTATACAGCTTGGAGTAAGACAACATGCATAAAGAGGATGATGTGGTCAAAATACTCATTTGCCTAATAATTCTGCACTCCCTGTATATAGCAATGCAATAGGGGGAAGTGCGGTTCTTTCCGAATGGGTTTCCAGTAGAAGTGAGATGGGTTCTGCAATGGTAAAGTGTCATCAGCCAATCACATGCTCTATATAGAGCCATTTATTCATCACAAAGATGCACATCACAGGCTCTATCTTGTGTATGCAATGTGCTGATAACTCTTTATCATTGTACAGTGGAACCTCGGATTATGAACATAATCCGTTCCAGGAGAATGCTTGTATTCCAAAGCACTCACATATCAAAGCGAGTTTCCCCATAGAGGTCAATGGAAACGAAGATAATTAGTTCCGGATTGACTTCTATTGCATGCAATACCGCATGTGGCCAGAGGTGGGGGGGGGGCATCGGAGAGCCCCGGAAATACTCGGGGACAAATCGACTGAACTCGGGAACTGAGTATTTCTGGGGGATCCCAAGTGTCACCAGTGCCCCCGCACCTCTGGCCAACCAAATGCGGCACTGCACACCCCATTGGCTTGAATCCTGCTCGTGTTGCGAGACAAAACTCGCAAACTGAGTCAGGATTTAAGAAAAAAAGTTGGCTCGCCTTTCAAAACGCTCGTTAACCAAGGTTCCACTGTATTTGTTTTCTCTAATGGGTTATCACTAGAGGGATCACCAGCAGGAGGAAGGAGGTCCTGATCCCTCGATATAGATCTTTATATTACTAGAGGGGTCACCAGCAGGAGGAAGGAGGTCCTGATCCCTCTATATAGATCTTTATATCACTAGAGGGATCACCAGCAGGAGGAAGGAGTTCCTGATTCCTCTATATAGATCTTTATATCACTAGAGGGATCACCAGCAGGAGGAAGGAGGTCCTGATTCCTCTATATAGATCTTTATATCACTAGAGGGATCACCAGCAGGAGGAAGGGAGTCCTGATCCCTCGATATAGATCTTTATATTACTAGAGGGATCACCAGCAGGAGGAAGGAGGTCCTGATCCCTCTATATAGATCTTTATATCACTAGAGGGATCACCAGCAGGAGGAAGGAGTTCCTGATTCCTCTATATAGATCTTTATATCACTAGAGGGGTCACCAGCAGGAGGAAGGAGGTCCTGATTCCTCTATATAGATCTTTATATCACTAGAGGGATCACCAGCAGGAGGAAGGGAGTCCTGATCCCTCGATATAGATCTTTATATTACTAGAGGGATCACCAGCAGGAGGAAGGAGGTCCTGATCCCTCTATATAGATCTTTATATCACTAGAGGGATCACCAGCAGGAGGAAGGGGGTCCTGATTCCTCTATATAGATCTTTATATCACTAGAGGGGTCACCAGCAGGAGGAAGGAGGTCCTGATTCCTCTATATAGATCTTTATATCACTAGAGGGGTCACCAGCAGGAGGAAGGAGGTCCTGATCCCTCTATATAGATCTCCTTCATTCATCGTCCAAAGTCTTTTCCCAGGTTCAGTTCCCATGATTCCTCGTTGCCTCCTGTGAACTTGCTTGGCCTTCATTGAACTCTCTCTAGTTGTGTAACATCTTCGTTGTGAACGGGTTGTACTATTCGCAGTCTGAGGGATGTCTGGAAAGCGGTGGGTTGTGTTGCAATTTTTCTATTTTAAAACTTTCTGCTTTTTTCTTTTTTTTGGAACCTTCGTTGTGATTTGTAACAGTTGGGACGAAGGTTATTCATCCCGTCGTAGGGATTGAAAGGAGTAAAATGAGAGACTTCATTGTAAATGGTCACATTTCTGCTCGGCACGTCGCTACTAATAAGCCGTTAATGTGACTTCCTGGCGCTCACATGAGCCGCCTTCCTCCCATTATGCGGAAACAGTTCTGTTTTTGTCGTAAAATTGAACTTAATAACCAAGAGAGCCTGTCATGTGCCGCAAATGAGTCCAAGAAGAAAGCACGGGACTGTTTTTTTTTTTTTTTTTTTTTACTTCCACTTTAATTTTGAAACTGAAGTTTAATTGTCTTGTACGGTGAAACCTCGGGTTGCGAGGAACGCGGTTAACAAGCGATTTTTGCAATACAAGCTTTTTTTTCTAAAATCCTGACTCGGTTTGCGAGTGTTGTCTTGCAAAACAAGCAGGATTCAAGGTGTGTAGTACCGCATTTGGCCAGAGGGGGGGGGGCGCTGAAGCCGCTCGGAAAATATTTGGAAAAAACCTTGGTTTCTGAGTTCAGCCGAGCTGTCCCGAGTATTTCCGAGGCTCTCCGGGCCTCGAAAAAAAAAGATCTTATTCCCCCATTTACACATTCGATTTGTATAGGAGAATCCTTTCCACTGTGGCATTGTATTCTGACATCAGGAAGCCTTCCCCGTCGTCAGAATACAGTGATCAGTGTTGCCGGCTACAGCCAGTGACACTGATTGGCAAAAACCCGACAGGCTGGTTGTACACAACCGACTTGTGTACAACCCACCTAGCCTGCCCATGCATTAGAGCTGCACGGTTCTGGCTAAAATGAGAATCACAATTTTTTTTTGCTTAGAAGATAGATCACGATTCTCGCGGCGTAACATCAACCTTTCACATTAAAACAAAAAAAAAAATTGGTCTGACTTCACTGCCGGGTTCGACAAACCCGGGCGCCAGGTCGCACAGCTGGGGTATCCTGTCTCTCCGTGCGCATCTCTCCCCGCCGGCGCGATCGCGTTGGGCCGCGCCGGCCGGTAATTGAGGCCTCGGCTTTGCGGCCCTCTCTGCAATCCTATGCTTCTCTGGCGCCCTCTTGTGTTGGCCGTTGGTATGACAAGACAACCAGCAATGCTAATGGAGCTTCCCCTGCCTGGTTTTTCACTGCCCCCCCACCTCCTTCCTTTTACTTAGAACCCCCAAACATTATATATATATTTTATTCTAACACCCTAGAGAATAAAATGGCGGTCGTTGCAATACTTTCTGTCACACCGTATTTGCGCAGCGGTCTTACAAGCGCACTTTTTTGGGGACAAAATATATATTTTTTTTATGAAATAATAAGACAACAGTAAAGTTAGCCCAATTTTTTTTTTATATTGTGAAAGATAATGTTACGCCGAGTAAATTGATACCCAACGTGTCACGCTTCAAAATTGTGTCCGCTCATGGAATGGCGACAAACTTTTAGCTCGGCGGGACGGGGCGCGTTCCTGGCTCCTAACTTTTTTAGCTGGCTCCTAGATTCCAAGCAAATTTGTCAAGCCCTGCTTTACTGTTTAGTTTTTTGTGTGTTTTTGTATTTTATTCCCCAAAAATTGCGTTTGAAAGACCGCTGGGCAAATACAGTGTTACATAAAATATTGCAGCTATTGCCATTTTATTCTCTAGGGTCTCTGCTAATATATAAATGTTTGGGGGTTCCTGAACCCTGCGCTCCCTATGCAGCTCGCTCCTGAATCCTGCTCTCCCTATGCAGCGCGCTCCTGAATCCTGCGCTCCCTATGCAGCGCGCTCCTAAACCCTGCGCTCCCTAGGCAGCGCGCTATTGAACCCTGCGCTCCCTAGGCAGCGCGCTCCTGAACCCTGCGCTCCCTAGGCAGCGCGCTCCTGAACCCTGCGCTCCCTAGGCAGCGCGCTCCTGAACCCTGCGCTCCCTAGGCAGCGCGCTCCTGAACGCTGCGCTCCCTAGGCAGCGTGCTCCTGAACCCTGCGCTCCCGAACCCTGCGCTCCCTAGGCAGCGCGCTCCTGAATCCTGCTCTCCCTATGAAGTGCGCTCCTGAATCCTGTTTTCCCTATGCAGCGCGCTCCTGAATCCTGCTCTCCCTATGCAGCGCGCTCCTGAATCCTGCTCTCCCTATGCAGCGCGCTCCTGAATCCTGCTCTCCCTATGCAGCACGCTCCTGAATCCTGCGCTGCCTAGGCAGCGCGCTCCTGAATCCTGCTCTCCCTATGCAGCGCGCTCCTGAATCCTGCTCTCCCTATGCAGCGCGCTCCTGAACCCTGCTCTCCCTATGCAGCGCGCTCCTGAACCCTGCGCTCCCTATGCAGCTCGCTCCTTAACCCTGCTCTCCCTATGCAGCGCGCTCCTGAATCCTGCTCTCCCTATGCAGCTCGCTCCTTAACCCTGCTCTCCCTATGCAGCACGCTCCTGAACCCTGCGCTCCCTATGCAGCTCGCTCCTGAACCCTGCTCTCCCTATGCAGCTCGCTCCTGAATCCTGCTCTCCCTATGCAGCGCACTCCTGAACCCTGCGCTCCCTATGCAGCTCGCTCCTGAACCCTGCTCTCCCTATGCAGCGCGCTCCTGAATCCTGCTCTCCCTATGCAGCTCGCTCCTGAACCCTGCTCTCCCTATGCAGCTCGCTCCTGAACCCTGCGCTCCCTATGCAGCTCGCTCCTGAATCCTGCTCTCCCTATGCAGCGCGCTCCTGAATCCTGCTCTCCCTATGCAGCGCGCTCCTGAACCCTGCTCTCCCTATGCAGCGCGCTCCTGAATCCTGCGCTCCCTATGCAGCGCGCTCCTGAACCCTGCGCTCCCTAGGCAGCGCGCTATTGAACCCTGCGCTCCCTAGGCAGCGCGCTCCTGAACCCTGCGCTCCCTATGCAGCGCGCTCCTGAACCCTGCGCTCCCTATGCAGCGCGCTCCTGAACCCTGCGCTCCCTAGGCAGCGCGCTCCTGAACCCTGCGCTCCCTAGGCAGCGCGCTCCTGAACGCTGCGCTCCCTAGGCAGCGTGCTCCTGAACCCTGCGCTCCCGAACCCTGCGCTCCCTAGGCAGCGCGCTCCTGAATCCTGCTCTCCCTATGAAGTGCGCTCCTGAATCCTGTTTTCCCTATGAAGTGCGCTCCTGAATCCTGTTTTCCCTATGCAGCGCGCTCCTGAATCCTGCTCTCCCTATGCAGCGCGCTCCTGAATCCTGCTCTCCCTATGCAGCACGCTCCTGAATCCTGCGCTGCCTAGGCAGCGCGCTCCTGAATCCTGCTCTCCCTATGCAGCGCGCTCCTGAATCCTGCTCTCCCTATGCAGCGCGCTCCTGAATCCTGCTCTCCCTATGCAGCGCGCTCCTGAATCCTGCTCTCCCTATGCAGCGCGCTCCTGAATCCTGCTCTCCCTATGCAGCGCGCTCCTGAATCCTGCTCTCCCTATGCAGCGCGCTCCTGAATCCTGCTCTCCCTATGCAGCGCGCTCCTGAACCCTGCGCTCCTGAACCCTGCGCTCCCTAGGCAGCGCGCTCCTGAACCCTGCGCTCCCTAGGCAGCGCGCTCCTGAACCCTGCGCTCCCTAGGCAGCGCGCTCCTGAACCCTGCGCTCCCTAGGCAGCGCGCTCCTGAACCCTGCGCTCCCTAGGCAGCTCGCTCCTGAACCCTGCGCTCCCTATGCAGCACAATAAAACTTTATTGGAAACTGCTCAGACTGAACACTATGGTGAAGTGCAGATACAACCAAACTGCTGATGCGGCCCCCCGATGACTTTGAGTGTGACACCCCTGATCTAGTGGATGAGCAGAGGTTTGATGAACGTAATCCACACAAAGCACCCATCACATTCCGGTGTCGCTGACCCCGGTTCGGTGGATTACGGTGGAGTTGTCCCCGGAGTGCCCCTGTAATGCTTCTCCTATGTACCCGGCAGAGGACAGCCGGACATCTGGGAGGAGTCTCGGTGATCTGGCTGTGCCGTGCCGGTGGCCGTCCTCCCGGCTCTTCCCTCATCTTCTGCCTTTTAATCGGCTTTGCTCTATATTTAGGTGCCGCAGATTAGAGGCGGGCAACCCTCGGGCTGTTCCTTGGCCACAGATCAGAAATCATTTCATGTGGCGTCTAGAAGTGAACGCCCCAATTCGCAATCCGTGCTTTAACAAATATCTGACGCCAAAACTTTTTTTGGTTAAGTCCAAAGAACTACTAACCTCAGCATGACCCCTCTATATAGATCTTTATATCACTAGAGGGATCACCATGAGGAGGAAGGGGGTCCTGATCCCTCTCTATAGATCTTTATATCACTAGAGGGGTCACCAGCAGGAGGAAGAAGGTCCTGATCCCTCTATATAGATCTTTATATCACTAGAGGGGTCACCAGCAGGAGGAAGGAGGTCCTGATCCCTCTATATAGATCTTTATATCACCAGCAGGAGGGAGGGGGTCCAGATCCCTCTATATAGATCCTTATATCACTAGAGGGATCACCAGCAGGAGGAAGGGGGTCCTGATCCCTTTTATATAGATCTTTATATCACTAGAGGGGTCACCAGCAGGAGGAAGGAGGTCCTGATCCCTCTATATAGATCTTTATATCACTAGAGGGATCACCAGCAGGAGGAAGGGGGTCCTGATCCCTTTTATATAGATCTTTATATCACTAGAGGGGTCACCAGCAGGAGGAAGGTGGTCCTGATCCCTCTATATAGATCTTTATATCACTAGATGGATCACCAGCAGGAGGAAGGAGGTTCTGATTCCTCTATATAGATCTTTATATCACTAGAGGGATCACCAGCAGGAGGAAGAAGGTCCTGATCCCTCTATATAGATCTTTATATCACTAGATGGATCACCAGCAGGAGGAAGGAGGTTCTGATTCCTCTATATAGATCTTTATATCACTAGATGGATCACCAGCAGGAGGAAGGGGGTCCTGATCCCTCTATATAGATCTTTATATCACTAGAGGGATCACCAGCAGGAGGAAGGTGGTCCTGATCCCTTTTATATAGATCTTTATATCACTAGAGGGATCACCAGCAGGAGGAAGGTGGTCCTGATTCCTCTATATAGATCTTTATATCACTAGAGGGGTCACCAGCAGGAGGAAGGGGGTCCTGATCCCTCTATATAGATCTTTATATCACTAGAGGGATCACCAGCAGGAGGAAGGAGGTCCTGATTCCCCTATATAGATCTTTATATCACTAGATGGATCACCAGCAGGAGGAAGGGGGTCCTGATTCCCATAAGTAGATGTTTAGTTCTCACTAGAGGGTAGTCCTTTATTCTTGTTGTTACCTTTTTGGATGCCGTCATCCTGCAAGGTGAGAGGTGGCCACCCTAAAGAATGGCTTTACTTTTTTCTTATACAGTGGAACCTCGGATTACGAGTATAACCCGTTCCAGGAGAATGCTCGTAATCCAAAGCACTCGCAAATCAAAGCGAGTTTCCCCATTGAATGGAAACCAAAATAATTTGTTCCACATTGACTTCAATGACATGCAATACCACATGTGGCCAGAGGTGGTGGGGGGGGCTGGAGAGCATCGGAGACATTCGGAAAAGACCCGAGGACACCTCGACTGAACTCGGAAAGGCTCGGGAACAAAGTATATTCATTGCCAGGATAGAGTTCAGAGGAAGTATGCTTGTTTCTTTTTTTTTTGTACAAGATCCTATATCACACTCCAACCCGGCTCTGGGCGTTCACACGAACATTTACATAAGAAGAGGCAGAGTAACCGGCTTTTCAGTGCCTCCCCCCCGGGGTCATACAACATTAGCATTCCGGTGTCATTGTCCCATGTGTAAAGGTTCAGCCATAGAGGATAAGGATCTCCATTGTCCTCTATGGCTTGATATTTACATGTTCTCATTGCTGCTTTCATTACATTGTATTTCCATCAGTCTCTGAACCAGAGGAGCTTACACTCTAACGTCCCATCGCAGTCACACACTATTATGATTATACATTTATATAGCTCTGACATATACCGCGGTGCTGTACAGAGAACTTTGAATGTTTCATATTATTGTCCGCTGTACCAGAGGAGCTTACACTCTGTCCCCCCCTCCCCACAGTCACATCAGTCTCTGTACAGAGGAGCTTACACTCTAATGTCCCCCCCTCCCCACAGTCACATCAGTCTCTGTACAGAGGAGCTTACACTCTAATGTCCCCCCCTCCCCACAGTCACATCAGTCCCTGTACAGAGGAGCTTACACTCTAATGTCCCCCCCTCCCCACAGTCACATCAGTCTCTGTACAGAGGAGCTTACACTCTAATGTCCCCCCTCCCCACAGTCACATCAGTCTCTGTACAGAGGAGCTTACACTCTAATGTCCCCCCTCCCCACAGTCACATCAGTCTCTGTACAGAGGAGCTTACACTCTAATGTCCCCCCCTCCCCACAGTCACATCAGTCTCTGTACAGAGGAGCTTACACTCTAATGTCCCCTCACATCAGTCTCTGTACAGAGGAGCTTACACTCTAATGTCCCCCCCTCCCCACAGTCACATCAGTCTCTGTACAGAGGAGCTTACACTCTAATGTCCCCCCCTCCCCACAGTCACATCAGTCTCTGTACAGAGGAGCTTACACTCTAATGTCCCCCCTCCCCACAGTCACAATAGTCTCTGTACCAGAGGAGCTTACACTCTAACGCCCCCCCCCCTCCCCACAGTCACATCAGTCTCTGTACAGAGGAGCTTACACTCTAATGTCCCCTCCTCCCCACAGTCACATCAGTCTCTGTACAGAGGAGCTTACACTCTAATGTCCCCCCCTCCCCACAGTCACATCAGTCTCTGTACAGAGGAGCTTACACTCTAATGTCCCCCCCTCCCCACAGTCACATCAGTCTCTGTACAGAGAAGCTTACACTCTAATGTCCCCTCCCCCCCACATCACATCAGTCTCTGTACAGAGGAGCTTACACTCTAATGTCCCCCCCTCCCCACAGTCACATCAGTCTCTGTACAGAGGAGCTTACACTCTAATGTCCCCCCCTCCCCACAGTCACATCAGTCTCTGTACAGAGGAGCTTACACTCTAATGTCCCCCCCCTCCCCACAGTCACATCAGTCTCTGTACAGAGGAGCTTACACTCTAATGTCCCCCCTCCCCACAGTCACAATAGTCTCTGTACCAGAGGAGCTTACACTCTAACGCCCCCCCCCCCCCCTCCCCACAGTCACATCAGTCTCTGTACAGAGGAGCTTACACTCTAATGTCCCCTCCTCCCCACAGTCACATCAGTCTCTGTACAGAGGAGCTTACACTCTAATGTCCCCCCCTCCCCACAGTCACATCAGTCTCTGTACAGAGGAGCTTACACTCTAATGTCCCCCCTCCCCACAGTCACATCAGTCTCTGTACAGAGGAGCTTACACTCTAATGCCCCCCCCCTCCCCACAGTCACATCAGTCTCTGTACAGAGGAGCTTACACTCTAATGTCCCCCCCTCCCCACAGTCACATCAGTCTCTGTACAGAGAAGCTTACACTCTAATGTCCCCCCCTCCCCACAGTCACATCAGTCTCTGTACAGAGGAGCTTACACTCTAATGTCCCCCCCTCCCCACAGTCACATCAGTCTCTGTACAGAGGAGCTTACACTCTAATGTCCCCTCCTCCCCACAGTCACATCAGTCTCTGTACAGAGGAGCTTACACTCTAACGTCCCATCGCAGTCACACACTATTATGATTATACATTTATAAAGCTCTGACATATACCGCGGTGCTGTACAGAGAACTTTGAATGTTTCATATTATTGGCCGCTGTACCAGAGGAGCTTACACTCTAATGCCCCCCCCCCCCCCACAGTCACATACTATTATTACACATTTGTATAGCTCTGACATATACCACAGTGCTGTACAGAGAACACTGAGCCAGTCACGTCTCTGCATCCGAAGAGCTTACACTCTAATGCCGCCTTTAGTGATCTACTATTATTATTATACATTTATAAAGCTCTGAAATATACCGCAGTGCTGTACAGAGAACTTTGAATGTTTCATATTATTGGCCGCTGTACCAGAGGAGCTTACACTCTAATGCCCCCCACAGTCACACACTATTATTACTATTATACATTTGTATAGCTCTGACATATACCACAGCGCTGTACAGAGAACACTGAGCCAGTCACATCAGTCTCTGTACCAGAAGAGCTTACACTCTAATGTCCCCCCACAGTCACACACTATTATTATTATACATTTGTATAGCTCTGACATATACTGCGGTGCTGTACAGAGAACTTTTGAATGTTTCGTATTATCCGCGGCACCAGAGGAGCTTGCACTCTAATGTCACACACTATTATACATTATATAGCTCTGACATATACCGCAGCGCTGTACAGAAAACACTGAGCCAATCACATCAGTCTCTGTACTAGAGGAGCTTACACTCTAATGTCCCCAACCACAGTCACTTGTGTCTCTTTTTGGCCTATTTAGTCTTCATTTTTTGATTGTCAGTTCCTTTGATCGGAGTCTTAGCGTAGTGAGGTGTATTGATCGCTTCCCCTGGATGAGGAAATCCAGGACGGGGAACGTCCCATGGCGACACTCCGGAGGTGTGAGGTGTACATAGTGATTCTCCATGGTTAACCCTTGGCTGTCCCCTCCTGTCACCCTGCGGTGTGTGTGTGTTGGGTGTGCCGGGTGTGGGGCTATACAGAGGAATGCAGGCCGGATTACAGGCTCCTCTCTCCTCCTCCTCCTCCTGTCACTGTGGCTGAGATAAATCCTTCACTGCTTCCTCCACATCATCACAAGCAAGAGGACTGCCAGGGCAAGAAGAGACACAGGAGATAGGTAGGTTGGTGATGGGGGCACAGGGGCTCCATAGGGTGATGGGGGCAGAAGGGCTCCATAGTGTCATAGGGTGATGGGGGCAGAAGGGCTCCATAGGGTGATGGGGGCAGAGGGGCTCCATAGGGTGATGGGGGCAGAGGGGCTCCATAGGGTGATGGGGGCAGAGGGGCTCCATAGGGTGATGGGGGCAGAGGGGCTCCATAGTGTCATAGGGTGATGGGGACAGAGGTGCTCCATAGTGTCATAGGGTGATGGGGGCAGAGGGGCTCCATAGTGTCATAGGGTGATGGGGGCAGAGGGGCTCCATAGTGTCATAGGGTGATGGGGGCAGAGGAGCTCCATAGTGTCATAGGGTGATGGGGGGCAGAGGGGCTCCATAGTGTCATAGGGTGATGGGGGCAGAGGGACTCCATAGGGTGATGGGGGCAGAGGGACTCCATAGGGTGATGGGGGCAGAGGGGCTCCATAGGGTGATGGGGGCAGAGGGGCTCCATAGGGTGATGGGGACAGAGGTGCTCCATAGTGTCATAGGGTGATGGGGGCAGAGGGGCTCCATAGTGTCATAGGGTGATGGGGGCAGAGGAGCTCCATAGTGTCATAGGGTGATGGGGGCAGAGGAGCTCCATAGTGTCATAGGGTGATGGGGGCAGAGGGGCTCCATAGGGTGATGGGGGCAGAGGGGCTCCATAGTGTCATAGGGTGATGGGGACAGAGGTTCTCCATAGTGTCATAGGGTGATGGGGGCAGAGGGGCTCCATAGTGTCATAGGGTGATGGGGGCAGAGGAGCTCCATAGTGTCATAGGGTGATGGGGGCAGAGGAGCTCCATAGTGTCATAGGGTGATGGGGGCAGAGGGGCTCCATAGTGTCATAGGGTGATGGGGGGCAGAGGGGCTCCATAGTGTCATAGGGTGATGGGGGGCAGAGGGGCTCCATAGTGTCATAGGGTGATGGGGGCAGAGGGACTCCATAGGGTGATGGGGGCAGAGGGACTCCATAGGGTGATGGGGGCAGAGGGGCTCCATAGGGTGATGGGGGGCAGAGGGGCTTCATAGGGTGATGGGGACAGAGGGGCTCTATAGTGTCATAGAGTGATGTGGACAGAGGTGCTCCATAGTGTCATAGGGTGATGGGGGCAGAGGGGCTCCATAGTGGCATAGGGTGATGGGGGCAGAGGGGCTCCATAGGGTGATGAGGGGCTCCATAGGGTGATGGGGGCAGAGGGGCTCCATAGGGTAATGGGGGCAGAGGTGCTCCATAGGGTGATGGGGGCAAAGGGGCTCCATAGTGTCATAGGGTGATGGGGGCAGAGGGGCTCCATAGTGTCATAGGGTGATGGGGGCAGAGGGGCTCCATAGGGTGATGGGGGTAGAGGGACTCCATAGGGTGATGGGGGTAGAGGGGCTCCATAGGGTGATGGGGGTAGAGGGGCTCCATAGGGTGATGGGGGCAGAGGGGCTCCATAGTGTCATAGGGTAATGGGGGCAGAGGGGCTCCATAGGCTGATGGGGGCAGAGGGGCTCCATAGGCTGATGGGGGCAGAGGGGCTCCATAGGGTGATAGGGGCAGAGGGGCTCCATAGGGTGATGGGGGTAGAGGGGCTCCATAGGGTGATGGGGGTAGAGGGGCTCCATAGGGTGATGGGGGTAGAGGGGCTCCATAGGGTGATGGGGGTAGAGGGGCTCCATAGGGTGATGGGGGTAGAGGGGCTCCATAGAGTGATGGGGGTAGAGGGGCTCCATAGGGTGATGGGGGTAGAGGGGCTCCATAGTGTCATAGGAAGAGCCAATCAACTGGTGGTCAGATAACTGAGATAAATGTGTATTGAAATACGATCGATTGATTATAGATTTAATCTGATTTATTGCTCATTGCCACCGGAATTTATGCAGCACTGACAATTTACGCATCCCTTTTCACGCCGTACAAACGCCAGTAAAATTTTGATCAAATTATTTTAATTATTTTTTTTTTTTTTGGAACCTCCCATTCAATTTTTCAATGGTTAGCACTAACACACTATTATACATTTATATAACTCTTACATATACCTCAGTGCTGTACAAAGAACACTGAACCAGTCACATCAGTCTCTGAACCAGAGGAGCTTACACTCTAATGTCCCATATCAGTCGCACACTATTATGATGATACATTTATAAAGCTCTGACATATACTTTGGTGCTGTACAGAGAACACTGAGCCATTCATATTGGTCTCTGAGAAGCTTACACTCTAATGACCGCCTTTACTGATCTACTATTATTATTATACATTTATATAGCTCTGACATATACCGCAGTGCTGTACAGAGAACACTGAGCCAGTCTCTGTACCAGAGGAGCTTACACTCTAATGTTCCACCACAGTCACACACTGTTATTATTACACATTTATATAGCTGGCATAGGGAGAAGTGCTAACCACTGTGCCGCCGTGTGAATGTGACCTATTGATTAAATGATCTCTGCCGTACATACAGAAATGTGCCGGAGTAATCAAATGTGATTGCCGACATTTCCACAGATGCTCATTGATAGTCAGAATCAATCCATGGGTTCTCCAAATACACTGGATGGGAGGGCTCTGTTTTTTATTTTTTTTCAATTTTCTTATTTTTATTTAATCGGTTTAGCCACGTCAAATTTATATATTAAACCATGATATAGAGACATATACATAGTGGGCCAGATTCACAGAGAGCTACGACGGTGTATCTCCAGATACTCCGTCGTATCTCCAGATACTCCGTCGTATCTCCAGATACTCCGTCGTATCTCCAGATACTCCGTCGTATCTCTGACTTAGGCGGGTCGTATCTATGCGCCTGATTCATAGAATCAGGTTACGCATAGATATGCCTAAGATCCAACAGGTGTAACTGTGTTACACCGTCGGATCTTATCAGCAATTGAAAAATGGCGCGGGGGGGGGCGTTCCCGCTGATTTACACTGAGAAATATGTAAATCAGCGAGATACGCCAATTCACGTACTGTAGTGTTGTTACGACGTTTCCGTAGTGGTTTTCCCGGCGTATACTTACCCCTGCTTCTATGAGGCGCAGCCAATGTTAAGCATAGCCGTCGTTCCCGCGTCGATTTTGATTTTTTTTTTACGTTGTTTGCGTAAGTCGTTCTCAAATACGGATGGACGTCGTTTACGTAAGCGTCGAAACCACTGACGTCCTAGCGACATCAGTGCGAGCAATGCACGCCGGGAAAATTCACGGACTGCGCATTCTCATTTAAATCGGCGCGGGGACGCGCCTGATTTAAATAGTACACCCCCCCCCCATAGCCGCGGAATTTGAATTCCGCCGGGGGTTTTACGATCCGCCGCCGCAAGTTTGGAGGTAAGTGTTTTGTGAATTACCCACTTGCCTGCAAAACTTGCGGCGGCGGATCTTAAATCAGATAGATTACGCGGATCTAAAGATCCGCTGATCTATATGAATCTAGCCCAGTGTATGCATATGTGTGTGGGGGAAAAAAATAAAAATAAATATATATAATGTATATGTGTGTGTGTATATACTCGAGTATAAGCCGAGGCACCTAATTTTACCACAAAAAACTGGGAAAGCGTATTGACTCGAGTATAAGCCTAGGGTGTCCATCTGCATGTCTCACTGTGCCCCCCATGTCCATGCCTCACTGTGTCCATGACTAGACTGACGTTTAACATGGGAGTCTATGGAAGGGGTGCCCGGATTTAAAAAATGGGTGCTCCCCAGCCGTAGGTCCCGCAGACAACAAACTTTCGTACACTTATAGAGGAGAAATGGGGCTACATGTGTGCCAAGTTCCCGGTCCCGGGGACCTACGACCGGTCCGTACCGAGTCCCCAAAGTCAACAGAGAAATGACTGTTTAACATGGGAGTCTATGGATGGGGTGCCCGGCTTTGAAAAATCGGTGCTCCCCGGCCAACAAACTTTGCACACTTGTAGAGGAAGAGTGGGGGCTACATGAGTGCCAAGTCCCTAAAATCCGGGAGATCAGCCGCAAAAAAGGTGTCTTGAGTATAAGCCGAGGGGGGCATTTTCAGCACAAAAAAATGTGCTGAAAAACTCTGCTTATAATTGAGTGTGTATATGTGTGTGTGTGTGTATGTATGTATGTATGTATGTGTTTGTGTGTGTGTGTGTGTATGTGTATATATATATATATATATATATATATATATATATATATATATACACACACACACTTTATTAACAAAAGTATTGGGATGGGTTGGGGCACCTATTGTGAGCGAGGCTTTATTTAGCATCGATAACTGACCTCAACCCTACTGAACACCTTGGGGATGGGTTGGGGCACCTATTGTGAGTAAGGTCTTATCCAACATCGGTAACTGACCTCAACCCTACTGAACACTTTAGGGATGGATTGGGGCACCTATTGTGAACCAGGTTTTCTCACCCATCATTGGTACCTGACCTCAACCCTACTGAACACCTTGGGGATGGGTTGTGGCACCAATTATGAGACAAGTCTTCTCCTCCAACATCAGTGCCTGACCTCAACCCTACTTATCACCTTGGGGATGGGTTGGGCCATCAATTGTGATCTAGGTCTTCTTATGCAACATGACCTCAACCCTACTGAACACCTTGGGGGATGGTTTGGGGCACCAATTAGGAGACAAGTCTTCTCCTCCAACATCAGTGCCTGACCTCAACCCTACTTATCACCTTGGGGATGGGTTGGGGCATCAATTGTGAGCCAGGTCTTCTTATCCAACGACTTCAACCCTGCTGAACACTTTAGGGATGGGTTGGGTCACCAATTGTGATCTAGGTCTTCTTATGCAACATGACCTCAACCCTACTGAACACCTTGGGGGATGGGTTGGGGCACCAATTAGGAGACAAGTCTTCTCTTCCAACATCAGTACCTGACCTCAACACTACTAATCAACTTGGGGATGGGTTGGGGCATCAATTGTGAGCCAGGTCTTCTTATCCAACATCGGTACCTGACCTCAACCCTACTGAACACCTTGGGGATGGGTTGGGGCACCTATTTTGAGTGAAGCTTTATTTAGCATCGATAACTGACCTCAACCCTACTGAACACCTTTGGGATGGGTTGGGGCACCTATTGTGAGTGAGGTCTTATCGAACATCGGTAACTGACCTCAACCCTACTGAACACCTTTGGGATGGATTGGGGCACCTATTGTGAGTGAGGTCTTATCCAACATCGGTAACTGACCTCAACCCTACTGAACACTTTAGGGATGGATTGGGGCACCTATTGTGAACTAGGTTTTCTCATCCATCATTGGTACCTGACCTCAACCCTACTGAACACCTTGGGGATGGGTTGGGGCACCAATTATGAGACAAGTCTTTTCCTCCAACATCGGTACCTGACCTCAACACTACTAATCACCTTGGGGATGGGTTTTGGCATCAATTGTGAGCCAGGTCTTCTTATCCAACATCGGTACATGGCCTCAACCCTACTGAACACTTTGGGGATGGGTTGGGGCACCAATTATGAGACAAGTCTTCTCCTCCAACATCAGTACCTGACCTCAACCCTACTTATCACCTTGGGAATGGGTTGGGGCATCAATTGTGAGCCAGGTCTTCTTATCCAACGACCTCAACACTGCTGAACACTTTAGGGATGGGTTGGGTCACCAATTGTGAGCCAGGTTTTTTCATTCATCATCGATACCTGACCTCAACCCTACTAAACATCTTGGGGATAGGTTGGGGCACCAATTGTGAGCCAGGTCTTATCCAACATCAATACCTGACCTCAAAAATGGGCCCAAACTCCAACAGAAACCCTCAAGTCTCTGGGAAAGCCTTCCCATAAGGGTGGAGCTCATTGCAGCCATAAATGGGGACCAACTCCATAGTAATGGTCATGGTCTTGAAATAGGATGTCCACGATGTTCATATAGGTGTGGTTTCCAGGTGTCCCCAAACTCTTGGTCTTATATTTTTATTGTGTTCTTGGCTATTAAAATTGATTGCGTTGTGCATCACCTTTGAGCCTCCATCCTATGACCATTTTGTGTCCGGTGTAACATTAGATTGTACGGCCTTCAGAGCTGGGTGCTTCTTGGTCTTTGTTTCATGAAACAAGTTCCTTGGCGCCGTCTGTCTCTGCCATGTGTAGATCGCCGCTCAGCACTCCACCCCAAGGGTGATGTGACCCAAAGAACAATGGCCTTTATTTGTTGCTACAAACAATGCTTCAGCTAGCCTCAAACATGATGGAGCGCACACCACACTTCACAGCGAGCTTCACACCAAAGAACTTTCTCTGGCAGAAATTTTCTTCACCAAAAGTGTTGAAGAAAGCTGAAAGCGAGCCGGTGCTTTCCGATGCGATTGACGAGCCTGTGGATTGGATATCACTGGTCCGTTGGATAAATAGACTTCCGGAAAGATTGTCCTCTTTATGGCCAAACCAAATTCTTACTGTAAAGATTGATACTTTTGGGGATGGTCCTCTGTGAAGGTCCATTTGGTGTGGCCAAACCTACGTAGGCAAGCATTGAAGCTTCTCAGGTCATTAACATGTCTATGGATGGTTGTTGGCTGGAAAAGTAGGGACCAAAAATGACATTAGGTTGTGTCATGTGTGGCCAAGAGTGCCACGTGTCTGCATTGTAATATTCATTAAAATAAATTGATACTATTTTGGCTGGAATAGGGATGGAGTAAACCCTAGATCTCCATAGGTATGGGTGTCTGTATAGTGAATTTCAGTTCCTAAAGTCCTCGGGGTCCCCTGCAGACTCCAATCTGTGTTTCCTTATTGCCCTGTTATAGCAGCAATGTCTCTTGTATCCTGTCTGCAGTCTCTGACCATCTCCTGTATCCTGTCTGCAGTCTCTGACCATCTCCTGTATCCTGTCTGTAGTCTCTGACCATCTCTTGTATCCTGTCTGTAGTCTCTGACCATCTCTTGTATCCTGTCTGTAATCTCTGACCATCTCTTGTATCCTGTCTGGTGTCTCTGACCATCTCTTGTATCCTGTCTGGTGTCTCTGACCATCTCTTGTATTCTGTCTGCAGTCTCTGACCATCTCCTGTATCATGTCTGCAGTCTCTGACCATCTCCTGTATCTTGTCTGCAGTCTCTGACCATCTCCTGTATCTTGTCTGCAGTCTCTGACCATCTCCTGTATCATGTCTGCAGTCTCTGACCATCTCCTGTATCATGTCTGTAGTCTCTGACCATCTCTTGTATCCTGTCTGTAGTCTCTGACCATCTCTTGTATCCTGTCTGTAATCTCTGACCATCTCTTGTATCCTGTCTGGTGTCTCTGACCATCTCTTGTATCCTGTCTGGTGTCTCTGACCATCTCTTGTATTCTGTCTGCAGTCTCTGACCATCTCCTGTATCATGTCTGCAGTCTCTGACCATCTCCTGTATCTTGTCTGCAGTCTCTGACCATCTCCTGTATCATGTCTGCAGTCTCTGACCATCTCCTGTATCATGTCTGCAGTCTCTGACCATCTCCTCTATCATGTCTGCAGTCTCTGACCATCTCCTCTATCATGTCTGCAGTCTCTGACCATCTCCTCTATTATGTCTGCAGTCTCTGACCATCTCCTGTATCATGTCTGCAGTCTCTGATCATCTCCTGTATCATGTCTGCAGTCTCTGATCATCTCCTGTATTATGTCTGCAGTCTCTGACCATCTCCTCTATCATGTTTGCAGTCTCTGACCATCTCCTCTATCATGTCTGCAGTCTCTGACCATCTCCTGTATCATGTTTGCAGTCTCTGACCATTTCTTGCATCTTGTCTGCAGTCTCTGACCATCTCCTCTATCATGTCTGCAGTCTCTGACCATCTCCTCTATCATGTCTGCAGTCTCTGACCATCTCCTCTATCATGTCTGCAGTCTCTGACCATCTCCTCTATCATGTCTGCAGTCTCTGACCATCTCCTGTATCTTGTCTGCAGTCTCTCTGACCATTTATTGCATCTTGTCTGCAGTCTCTGACCATCTCCTGTATTCTGTCTGCAGTCTCTGACCATCTTCTGTATCATGTCTGCAGTCTCTCCTGTGTCATGCCCATAGTCTTTGACTATATCCTGTTGTATGTCTGCATTCTCTGACACTGAATATTCTCAGAATTTTATGTGTGGCCCTTTGGTGACGTCCAGGGCTGCACTTGAGGGCCCCCTATATGAAGAAAGTTGACCAGCAGATCTCACAGGTGTGGTATATACAGAGTCGCATTGATTCAAGTTGGATCGATGTAAACATATCTGGAATTTATCTTTCAATTTTATGAATAAATAGATCCTATCTCCGGCTTCATTGGGGGGGCATGTGTTTTCCTGGGTCAGTGGTGTGTAGATGGGATGTCCCCGGAATTTTGTATGAATGATGGCGTTTTGTCTCCACAGTCATGGCTGGACCCAGACCAGTGGTGCTGAGCGGACCCTCGGGGGCAGGGAAGAGCACGCTGCTGAAGAGGCTGCTGAATGATTTTGATGGGGTCTTCGGCTTCTCCGTCTCCCGTAAGTCCCGAATCTTCATTATCGCTCTTCTGATGTATTTACCAATACTATTGTGATCCTGGCGACGCGTTTCGCTCTGCCAATTAGAGCTTCATCGTATGTGGGTGGTTTCTACGATGAACTATTTCAGCTCCGGAAGGTATTTTGGGACCAGTGTAATTTATACAGCGATCAGTGCTATAAAAATGCACTGATTACTGTATAAACGTGACTGTCAGGAAAGGGGTTAAGTGTGTCCTAGGGAGTGATTCTAACAGGGGGCGTGGCTACGAGGGACATGTCGCTGATCGCTGCTCCAGATGACAGGGAGCAGACGATCAGTCATAGTGTCACTAGGCAGAACGGGGAGAAGCAAAATGCCCGGCGCAAGAGCACGCAATTTAAATGATCCCGTAGGGGGCGGGAATCATTTAAATTAGGCGCGTTCCCGCGCCGATCGTAGAGCGCATGCTCCGGCGGGAAACTTTCCCGACGTGCATTGCGGCAAATGATGTCGCAAGGACGTCATTTGCTTCAAAGTGAACGTGAATGGCGTGCAGCGCCATTCACGATTCACCTGCGCAAACTACGTAAAATTCTAATTTCGCGACGCGGGAACGGCGGGTATACGTAACATGGGCTGCCCCTGCTAATGGCAGGGGCAGCCTTGCACGAAAACCGCCGTACGGAAACTACGTAAATTGCGTACGCAGGGCTTGCGCAACGTTGTGAATCGGTGTTAGTATGCAATTTGCATACTATACGCTGAGCACAACGGGAACGCCACCTAGCGGCCATCGCAAGAATGCAGCCTAAGATATGCGGGCATAAGAGCCTTATGCCGCGCAGATCTTAGGCTGCAGTCGGCGTAACGAGGTTCCTGAATCAGGAGCACTCGTTACGCCGGGGCAAGTAAGCAATTGCGCTGTGTAACCTATGGTTACACAGGCGCAATTGCTTCTTGAATCTACCCCCTTGTTTACACTTGCCTCTTCACGTTCTGCAGCTCTGTGACCCGATCGCGGGACGCCGCCGGACATCGAGTCTGCGGGTCCCGCGGGCACGGCGGGAAATATACATCACTTTGCCCAGCCGTGCCATTCTGCCGACGTATATCGGCGTGAGCCGGTCTTTAAGTGGTTAAACAAATCCTCCTACATAAGTTGTACCTGTTTATCTGCAGTCTTCTCTTCTCTACATCCATCTAAAGTCCATCATTTATAAAGCTTGTCAGAAAGCAGGGGGGCAGAGAGCGGACGTTACACTCTGTAGAGCTCAGTGAGGAGAGCTGATTGGAGGGGGAATGGACACACCCCTTCCCTTCACACAGCTCGCAGGACAGGAACAGAGCTGAGACTGTCGATCACAGGCTGTGTGCTGTAGCTCCCTGTCACCTTTTTGGCGCTTGGTGTCAGAAGAGACTCCTGCAGATGGTAGAGGAAGGAGGCAGCAGACAGAAATGACACTGAGTGCTCTGGACTGAGACAAGTACACACTATAGACCAGTGATGGTGAACCTCGGCACCCCAGATGTTTTGGAACTACATTTCCCATGAAGCTCAACTACACTGCAGAGTGCATGAGCATCATGGGAAACGTAGTTCCAAAAGGTTCACCATTACTGCTATAGAGGGCTATGCTTTGTTCAGATTTCATGACTGAGGTTTTACAACAACTTTAAGGCCTCTCTACATATTCAGAAGTCCATTTACAAGTACTTGTCACCTGATCTGGTGAGTCATCGGCTCCCCGCAGCCACCCGTCCCTTGTCAGTGTGATGAACACACGGGAGCCATCTTTGTACACCCCCCATCCAGAGTCCACCCCCCCCCCCACGTTCAGATTTCTTTATTTTTTTTTAAAAATTATTTATTTATTTTCTTAATTTCAGACACAACAAGGAATCCGAGACCCGGGGAGACTAATGGGAAAGGTAATCCCACTTATATCTTAGTGTGTATATGAATTTTTATTTATTTTTCTATATATATATATATATATACACACACATACATACACTTAATAATAATAAAATATATATATAATATAATTTTATTAATAATGATAAAAAATATATATACACAGTACACGTTAAGACTTGTGATGCTGACAACTAAAATTGGTGAATATTGACGGAGAGGTAAAAAAAGAAGAAAAAAAAAAACAATTACCGTATATACTCGAGTATAAGCCGAGTTTTTCAGCACATTTTTTTGTGCTGAAAATGCCCTCCTCGGCTTATACTCGAGTCACCTTTTTGCGCCTGATCTCCCGGACTTTGGGGACCCGGCCGTAGGTCCTAAACTTGGCACACATGTAGCCCCACTCTTCCTCTACAAGTGTGCAAAGCTTGTTGTCTGGGGGACCTACGGCCGGGGAACACCAATTTTTCAAACCCGGGCACCCCTTCCATAGACTCCCATGTTAAACATCAGTCTAGTAATGGGCACAGTGAGGCATGCACATGGACACAGTGGGGCACAGTGAAGCATGCAGATGGATACAGTGAGGCATGGACACAGTGAGACATGCACATGGGCACAGTGAGGCATGCACATGGGCACAGTGAGGCATGGACACAGTGAGGTATGGACACAGTGAGGCATGCACATGGACACAGTGAGGCATGCACATGGACACCCTAGGCTTATACTCGAGTCAATACTTTTTCCCAGGTTTTTGTGGTAAAATTAGGCAGTGAGGCATGCACAGGGGCACAGTGAGGCATGCACAGGGGCACAGTGAGGCATGCACAGGGGCACAGTGAGGCATGCACAGGGACACAGTGAGGCATGCACATGGACACAGTGAGGCACAATGAGGCATGCACATGGGCACAGTGAGGCATGCACATGGACACAGTGAGGCAAAGTGAGGCATGCACAACAGTGAAGCATGCACATGGACACAGTGAGACATGGGCACAGTGAGGCATGCACATGGGCACAGTGAGGCATGCACATGGGCACAGTGAGGCATGCACATGGGCACAGTGAGGCATGCACATGGACACAGTGAGGCATGCACATGGGCACAGGGAGGCATGCACATGGGCACAGGGAGGCATGCACATGGGCACAGTGAGGCATGCACATGGACACAGTGAGGCACAGTGAAGCATGCACATGGACACAGTGAGGCATGCACATGGGCACAGTGAGGCATGCAGATGGACACCCTAGGCCAGTGATGGCGAACCTTGGCACCCCAGATGTTTTGGAACTACATTTCCCATGATGCTCAGCTACTCTGAAGAGTGCATGAGCATCATGGGAAACGTAGTTCCAAAACATCTGGGGTGCCAAGGTTCGCCATCACTGCCCTAGGCTTATACTCGAGTCAACATGTTTTTGTGGTAAGATTAGGCACCTCGGCTTATATTCGGGTCGGCTTATACTCGAGTATATACGGTAATAGTTGTGTGCAAAAAATGTAAATAATTGTATATTTTTGTCCTGTGTGGCCCTGTAACCAACCCATCCCCCCCCCATTTCTCCTACAGATTACCACTTTGTCTCCCGGGAGGTGATGCAGAAGGGAATTGATAAGGAGGAGTTCATAGAGAGCGCCGTCTTCTCCGGGAACATGTATGGGACCAGGTATGTGGATCCAGAATAAGTTGTGCGCTGGCCGTCCTGCGCGTTCAATGCACAGAGGGGCTCATTATATGGCAGACATGTATGGACAGGTCTGTATGTGAAGGATTCTATAGTTACCGCTCTCTGGGGATCGGAGCCATTAAGCTTCTAATTCTCAGCTTTTAAATGGTTCATTACCCAGAATCCTCCTCTGCAGCAGATGGACGTGCCGGGTCATGTGTAACCCTCCAGACACCCGTGACCGCCAAGTAATCCCCGGCGTGTGGATCTGACATAACCGAGGATCCCGGGGAGGATAAAGGTGGCTGATAATCCCGCATAATCTCCCAGCAACTGTCATGTCTTTATATCTGACCTCCGGCCTCCTCTTCAGTCTTATACAAGGTGTTCACCCCTCCTCCCCAGGACTGGAACCGCCTCCTCTGATTTCACTGCACACTGTGAGCTTCTCACCATGTGCATTAGAAGCTGCAGCAAGTCAGACGGAGCCCGTTTAATTTCCTGGCTGGAGGACGTCCGGCATCATTTAGTGCTTTCCTCCCCAGCCTGACTGTCCCTGGCCCCGCCCCTTTCATTTATGGGAGAGCCAGTGAGACCCAGGCAAGTAATGAGAATGGAAAAGTTTTATAAATACATTGGTGCGTTAAGGAGGGAGGAAGGAACCAGGGATGGCAAAATAAATGCAGTGTGTGTGTGTGTGTGTGTGTGTGTGTATATGTGTATATGTGTGTATATATATATATATATATATACACACACTATATATATATATATATATATTACACAAAAGTAAAGTAAATGAATAATCATTAATAATATTAAAACAAGTATATATGTGTGTGTGTGTGTGTGTGTATATATTTAAATTATTTTTCTTTTTTTAAATTATTAATGGTTATTCACTTCCTTTACTTATTTGTATTATTAGCATTATTAGTGTGTGTGTGTGTATATATATATTAATAATAATACTAATGCTAATAATACACATAAGTAAAGTAAGTGAAAAACAATATATATGCACACACCTACATATACATAATAGTAATTAGTGCATAAGTAAAGTAGCTGAATAACCACTAATAATTAAAAAATTATATATATATATATATATATATATATATATATATATATATATATATATATATATATATATATATATATATATATATATATATATATATATATATATATATATATATATATATATATATAAAAAATTGTATTAATTATTATTATATTATTAGTTATTTACTTACTTTACTTATGTGTATTATTATGTATGTGTGTGTATATGTATAGCGCTGCAAACTGTTGGCACTATATAAATCCAGAATAGTAACCATAATATATTTATATTTGTATTATATATATACACACAACAATAATAATACACAAAAGTAAAGTAAGTGAATAATCATTATTTTTTTTTTTTTTTAAAGTATATATATTTAAATTCTTGTTCTTCTTTTTTTAATTATTATTAATGGTTATTCACTTTCTTTACTTGTGTGTGTGTGTGTGTGTGTGTGTGTGTATATATATATATATATATATACACACACACACACACACACACATATAATAATATTACCAATGCTAATAATGCACATAAGTAAAGTAGCTAAATAACCACTAATAATAATAAAAAAAAAATATATATATTATTTAAATTATTATTAGTTATTCACTTGCTTTACTTATGTGTATTATTATATGTGTGTGTGTGTGTGTGTATGTATATGTGTGTATGTATATATATATATAAAGTGGCGCTTAAAATATCCAAACAAAATTTCCAACAAAATGTCTGTTCAAAACAGACTTTTCAAAGTAATACGTTTTGTATTGCATGCAATGTAGTTTCGGCAGAGAAAAGTCTCAACAAGCCTGTAATTGGGTAATTTTGGTGCTTCTGATGGGATTATGGTGGTGAGCTTATGGCACGGGGTCATGTATAAGATCTCGAGTCTGTGATGCAGCTTAGAGTCCTATTTATAACGGTTCAGATTAAAGTCTCTGAGCTTTTTATGGCGTTTCTCTCAGAGGCCACCGTTTTTTCCTTGTGAGTCGCTGTCAGACGTTTCTCTCCAATTGACATCAATGTCCAAGAAAGTTCTCATGTTTTATATGTTTATAAACCAAAAATTAAGATTTTTTTTTTATATATATAATATATTATACCCAAGAGATGCCCCCAGGGGTGTACAAAGCTTCTTCTCATGCCATCCTTCTCCCCCCCCCCCCCCCCCCCCAGCAAAGCAGCAGTCCAGGCGGTGCAGGCCAAGAACCAGATCTGTATACTGGACATCGACATGCAGGGCGTGAAGAGCATTAAGAAGACCGACCTGAACCCCATCTACATCTCCATTCAGCCCCCCTCTGTGGAGATCTTGGTAAGTAACATTCAAGTCTTCCCTTAGGTCCTTCACAGTTTTACCGTCTCCAATCCTAGACTGAAATGACCTCCTCTGATTTCACCACACACTGTGAGCTTCCCACCATGTGCATTAGAAGCCGCAGCAAATCGGAGAGAGCCCCGCCTCATTTCCTGGCTGGGTGGATGTCCAGTATCATCTAGTCCAGTGGTCTCCAAACTGCGGCCCGAGGGCCGGATGCGGCCCTTTGCTTGCCTTTATCCAGCACTATCCCTCCCAATGATACGAGACACTATTCTGCCATCTGACACCAACAATGGAGCACCATTTCTCCCACTGGCACCATTAATGGGGCACTATTCCTCCCCCTAATACCGGATGTTTACTCCCACTGATGCCAGGAAAATTTTCACTCCCGCTGGCCAAAGTCCGGCCCTCCAAGAGTCTGAAGGACAATAAACCGGCCCTTTGTTTAGAATGTTTGGAGACCCCTGATCTAGTCCTTTCTTCCCCAACCTGACAGCAGGGGGTCTCAAACTGGCGGCCCTCCAGCTGTTGTGGAACTACAAGTCCCATCATGCCTCTGCCTGTGGGAGTCATGCCTGTAACTGTCAGCTCTGTAACTTGTAGTTTCTCAACAGCTGTAGGGCCGCCAGTTTGAGACCCCTGGCCTTACAGGGTTGGGCTTGTTATATGGGGGTCAAAGCTGGTGGTTGCTGGGTCATTACCTCCGACCTGTAGGTGGTGCCCCTTTTTATCGTTATCTCTGACTTCCCGTTATCTGTCTTACAGGAGAAGAGGCTGCGAGACCGCAAGACGGAGTCCGAGGAGAGTTTACAGAAGAGGCTGCGGGCAGCCAGAGAAGACATAGAGATCAGTGAGTTCTCTCTCTCTACACATGGCCATGTACTACTACACAGGAAGATCTCTTATCTCTTCTTTGGGGTGCTTGGCTTACATTTAATTTTTTCCCCCCAGGAAGATCAGGAATATATATATATATATTGATATGTGTGTGTGTGTGTATATGTGTATGTATATATATATCTATCTCTATCACACACACATACACACACACAGTGGATATACACTATATTACCAAATGTATTGGGACGCCTGCCTTTACACACACATGAACGTTAATGGCATCCCAGGCTTAGTCCGTAGGGTTCAATATTGAGTTGGCCCCGCCCTTTGCAGCTATAACTGCTTCACTTCTTCAGGGAAGGCCGTCCACAAGGTTTAGGAGGGTGTCTATGGGAATGTTTGGCCATTCTTCCAGAAGAGCATTTGAGAGGTCAGGCACTGATGTTGGAGCAGAAGGCCTGGCTCGCACTCTCCACTCTAATTCATCCCAAAGGTGCTCTGTCAGGTTGAGGTCAGGACTCTGTGCAGGCCAGTCAAGTTCCTCCACCCCAAACTCTCTCATCCATGTCTTTATGGACCTTGCTTTGTGCACTGGTCCAAATCATTTGGTGGAGGGAGGATTATGTTGTGGGGGTTGTTTATCAGGGGTTGGGATTAGCCCCTTAGTTCCAGTGAAGGGAACTCTTAAGGTGTCAGCATACCAAGACATTTTGGACAATTTCATGCTCCCAACTTTGTGGGAACAGTTTGGGGACGGCCCCTTCCTGTTCCAATATGACTGTGCACCAGAGCACAAAGCAAGGTCCATAAAGACATGGATAAGCGAGTTTGGGGTGGAGGAACATGACTGGCCTGCACAGAGTCCTGACCTCAACCGATAGAACACTTTTGGGATGAATTAGAGCAGAGACTGCGAGACAGGATTTCCCGTCCAACATCAGTGCCTGACCTCACAAATGCTCTTCTGGAAGAATGGTCAAACATTCCCATAGACACCCTCCTAAACCTTGTGGACGGCCTTCCCAGAAGAGGTGAAGCTGTTATAGCTGCAAAGGGCGGGGCCAACTCAATATTGAACCCTACGGCCTAATAGCTAGATTCAGGTAGGGCGCCGCATCTTTAAGGCGGCGTAGTGTATCGTATTTACGCTACGCCGCCTTAAGTCAGAGAGGCAAGTACTGTATTCACAAAGCACGTGCCTCCTAACTTACGGCGGCGTAGCGTAAATGGGGCCAGCTATAACACCTTCAACTCTTCTAGGAAGGCTGTACACAAGGTTTAGGAGTGTGTCTATGGGAATGTTTGACTATTCTTCCAAGAAGAGCATTTGTGAGGTCAGGCACTGATGTTGGACGGGAAGACCTGGCTTGCAGTCTCCGCTCTAATTCATCCCAAAGGTGTTCTAATCTTCTCCAATCATGATCCATGGATTGATTCCAGTTACACGTATTCACAGTCTCTGCTCTAATTCCTCCCAAAAGTGTTCTATCGGGTTGAGGTCAGGACTCTGTGCAGGCCAATCAAGTTCCTCCACCCCAAACTCACTCATCCATGTCTTTATGGCACCTTGCTTTGTGCACTGGTCCAAATCGTTAGGTAGATGGGGGGGGGGGGTTATGGTTGTTTTTCAGGGGTTGGATTGGCCCCTTAGTTCCAGTGAAGGGAACTCTTAAGGCGTCAGCATACCAAGACATTTTGGACAATTTCATGCTCCCAACTTTGTGGGAATAGTTTGGGGGACGGCCCCTTCCTGTTCCAACATGACTGCGCACCAGAACACAAAGCAAAAACTTACAATGCATCCTTGCCCAGTGTCCATCTGCAGCCTTGCCCAAAATTGCAGCATGATGAGTTTCAAAATTTTAGCACCGCCAAGATACACAGCCGGATGTCCTGTGTATTCGGCTCCTCTTGGCTTGTCTCGCAGTCCCGCCCCTTGGCCCGGCTCCTCTGATGGACACAACACCGGTCCAATGGCGCCACCTCTCGTGTCACCTTTCAATGCCCACCTGTGCCGCCTTATTGGTGCCCATCAGTGCAGCCCATTGTTGCCCATCAGTGCAGCCTCATCAACGTACACCAATGAAGGAGAAAAATTACCCGTTTGCAAAATGTTATAACAAAATATAAAACTGTTTTGTATTTTTTATTTTTAAATTCTGTCTTTTTATTTGTTTTTTAACAAAAAATAAATACCGTAGAGGTGATCAAATACCACCAAAAGAAAGCTCTATTTGTGGGGAAAAAAATATAAAAATGTAATTTGGGTACTGTTTGAATGACAATTGCGCGGTCATACAACAGAGTGAGAGCGCTGAAAATTGGTCTGGGCAGGAGGGGGGTTTAAATGCCCAGTAAGCAAGTGGTTAATGAACATGTAGGAATTCTGGGAATAATTAAGTTTGGTTGTAGGACATGTGTTACATTTGACGTAGATCTTAGCAACCAATCATATCTAGGAGAGATGGCTGAGATGAGGCTTGTGAGGGTATATAAATGCAAGTTTTACGATTATTAGACAGACAAGTCAGATAGGAGCTCATAAGGCTGAACTCTATGTATGCTGCCCTATTGCACGGGTCATAGAGGTCAGAACCAGGGGGCAATTCTCTGTTTAGATAGGAGTCTATCAGGCTGACTGTTTGTCTATGCAGCCCTATTGCACGGGTGGCAGGGGGTCAGAACCAATAGGCAAATATCTGTCCTTTTTGTTATAACTTGTCTCCTCGAACGAGTCAATAAAGACCACCAGAGTGTAGTCTCGGGTGAATTTCTCTCACATGTAGGACAATCCATCTGATACATTATGAAATGTCTGTGTCTGCAGGTAAAGAGCCCGGTCTGTTTGATGCCGTCATCCTTAACGATGATTTAGAAGAAGCTTATGGACAACTCAAAGATTCCCTCTCGGAGGTGAGTGTACGGCACAGTGCGGGTATAAAGGAGCGTCTTTGTGTCCAATGTTGGCCTGTCTAGAATAATTTGCAATTCCGTTTATTCTACTCCCATACATGATGGAAACCAATGATCAATGTGCAATTTGGTAGAGCTTCATTGGCTTCCAGATTCTTGCCATGTATGGGGTGTCCACTAGTGTGGAGAAGACCCAGGTGGATCAGGTTGCCGGCTGGGTTTTTGGTGTAGGCTTGGGCTTGTTTTCTGCTAGTTGGCCATACGCTGTTCAACTCTAGGAATCCTCCATCCAAACAAATTACGAACTGCCTTGCTGGGCAACTTTCCCCCCAACAGCTTTGCACGTTGACTATCTGAATACCCAGACAACCGCTCCATCTGATTGGCCAGCTCCGTCGATTGTTCAGTCAAAGGATGTCTGATGAGTGGAGGTTGACAGGGCCACTCACAAAGCCAATTTTGGCTGATTAATCAGGAACCAGACAAAATTGGCTTAGTGGGGGACCCCCGTCGGCCTTCTTCCACCCGACATCCTTCAACCTAAAATAAATCAATGGAGCTGGCCGAACGGTGGTTGCATCCAATCAGAGGGAGATGCTGTTTGGGTATTTGGGATACCATTGCCCATCAAGGTGGGGGGATTCGTCATTTGCCTGGATGTAAGTCTCTTTGATTGAAAAAAATAAAGACAACGTTGCACTAAATTGTCCACTTGTCACATCATGTTATATGAATTCATTCATAACAGCTGTGTTGTGATTGGCCCACAGCTATCACATGGTATCTGGTTTAATCATAGCACCCTGTACCATGTGATTTAGCTATTGCCAATCACTAGTGAACACCGCTGTCATGAATGGTTAACCCAGTTAAAAACTTTGCTGTTACAATGATCTTCATTGGAACAACAAACAAAATGTTAAAAAACAAAAAAAATCAGCCCACAGAGTAGTACTATGGTTTTTCTGGTGCATTCTATGAAGAACATGTAACCTGGAGAGAAAATACCCTAAAAACATTTTTTTTTTATGTTTCCTGTTTTCTCTAAAATCATGAAGAACCCAGCAAAACTTATGATTTTTTTTATTTATTTTTTTAATAAAAGAATATTATGAATTATTTTTATTGTGTGCTCAGCGGGGGGAAATCAATATCTTACAATTGAGTCAAAATATTAAGGGGGTGTATTTATCAAATAAATTTGCAGAGCTTAAAAAAAAAAAAAAAATAAGAGTTTTTGGTCAGCTTTACATAAAGAAGACGTTGCACTAAATTGTCCACTTATCACATCGTGCAATATTAATTCATTCATAACAGCTTTATGCTGTGATTGGGCCTCAGCTTTTACATGGCACCCATGTTAATCACAGCACCCTGTACCATGTGATTAGCTGTTGCCAATCACAGATCACTAGGGATCACAACTGTCATGAATGGTTACCCCAGTTGAAAACGTTGCTGTTACAATGATCTTCATTGTAACAACAAACAAAATGTAAAAAAGAAATGAAATTAATTAATTAATAAAAAAAATAATCTCTGATCAGCCCCCAGAGTAGTACTATGGCGACACTGAACTGCCCTGATGAAAGCAGACCTTTTTTTACATACTGTCACCAGAGCAATACAGTGTTACAAGGGTTAATTTTTTTTTTCTTTTTTACACACTATGATCGATTTATAACTTTTTTTATTTTTATTTTTTGGAGTAGTAATTTTTTGTCACTTTTTTTTTTTTCATGAAGAAATGTAGTAACTTTTTTCTTTTTTTTTTACATACTGCCCCTGACACAGTACAGCGTCATAAAAATAAAATATATATATATATATATATTCTTTTTTACATACTGACTGGTGACAGCATGTTAAAAAAAAAAAAAAAAAAGAATAAAAAAAATTATTTAGAGATAAAGATAGATATATATATATAAAATATAATGTATATCTCTATTTTTTTTTAAACATACGGTCACCAGTGCAGTACAGTGTCATCATATAACTGGCATGGTGGTGATCAGAAATAGTAAAAAAAAAAAATATATATATATATATACACATACATATATATATATATATATATATATATATATATATATATGTGTATGTGTATATATATATATATATATATATATATATATATATATATATATATATATATATATATATATTACATATTTTTTTTTTAACATACTTTCACCAGTCAGTGGTTTCTGACCACCGCCACATCAGTCATATGATGAAGCTGTACTGTGCCGGGGACAGTATGTAAAAAAAAAAAAAAAAATAGTGGGGGGATTTTTTTTTAAATTTAATTTCTTAATTAAAAATAAAATAAAATGTAACAAACAAATCAAAGAACTCGCCATGCCTTACTGAATACCTCAGACTTTCTACTTTGCAAAAAGTAAAGTTATAAGCGATCATAGTGTGTTAAAAAAAAAAAAAAAATCCTGGTCACCTCCCCAGAGTAGTACAGTATTATTATGATAACACTGTATTGCTCTGGTCACAGTGTGTAAACAAAAAAGAGATATATATATATATATATATATATATATATATATATATATATATATATATATATATATATATATATATATATATATATATATATATATATATATATATATATAAAATATCTCTATTTTTTTTTTCTCCTTTTATATATGTGTGTGTGTTTATATGTATGTATATAATCTAGCTAATATTAAAATAGATAGAGATATATCTCTATCTCTAATAATTTTTTTCCCTTTTCTTTTTTTTTTTTTTTTTTCATTTTTTACTATTTGTGATCACCACCACGCTAGTTATATGGTGACACTGCACTGGTAATAGTATGTAAGAAAAATAAAATATATAAATTACGTTTGGGTACAGTGTTGCATGACGGCGCAATTACTAGTTAAAGTAGTGTCGCCCTGAGTATAAATAAATAAATGGCCTGATAATGAAGGGGGTAAAATCTTCCGGAGGTGAAGTGGTTAATACATTGTTGCTTTCTTGCAGGAAATTGAGAAAGCTCAGAGCGGGAAGAAATCCTGACCTGCGCACCTCGCCGTCATCCTCCCCATTCCGCAGCCATTCCTCCCCCCCCCCCCTCCCCATCCCTGTACCATCATTCCCCCCCCCCCCTCCCCATCCCTGTACCATCATTCCTCCCCCCCCCTCCCCATCCCTGTACCATCATTCCCCCCCCCCCTCCCTGTACCATCATTCCTCCCCCCCCCTCCCCATCCCTGTACCATCATTCCTCCCCCCCCCCCCTCCCCATCCCTGTACCATCATTCCTCCATTGGGTGCAATTCCTCTCCCTTCCTGTAGGTGTCATCAGCAATCCGTACAACGCTCCGTTCTGTCCTCCTGTATGTTTTATGCAGTTACTATCCGTCTTCCGACACTCACTGATTCCGGTGGCAGCTAGAATATTTCCTAAGGAAATGGGAGACATGGAAGGTGTTTCCGCAGCCCGCTCTCTCCCATGAAGAATTCCTCGCACCCGGCTGGACATTTTTTTTTTTAAGAATTCCTTTATTTTTGCGCTCAGCGGGGTGAAATCTGTCTTTATTACCAGCGACACCGCATGTACATATGTTCTGTGCTAATCTAATATTATTATGCTGTTTTCTCCCCCCCCCCTCTCTCCAGGTCGAATGGATTTTATTCATAAGAATGGCATGAATCAGGAAAATACTGCATTATGGCCACTAGAGGGAACTAAGGCTCATAAAAAAATATTTATTGTTTGTCAGCTCCCTATATCATAGTATTTTTTTTCCCCTAAATTTACTCTATGAAGAACATTTGACCTTTGAGATAAAATGGCCTAATAGCATTATTTTTTTTTCCTACAAAAGAATAGTATGAATCAGAAAAATACAACATTACGACCACTAGATGGAGCTGATGATTGTAGGAAATATTTATTATGTTTTTTGCCCATATCAAGTGGCTATAATGTGGTATTTTTCTGGTGCGTTCTATGAAGAATATTCAACCTGGAGAGAAAATATCCTCATAACATTATTTTTTTTTTTATCATTTCTAAGAATAGCATAAATCGGCAAAATGTCACTTTACGACCACTAGATGGAGCCGATGAGCATAAGAAACGTTTATATTTTTTTTTTATCTAGTGGCTAAAATTGTATTTTTCTGGTGCATTCTATGAAGAATATTCAACCTGGAGAGAAAATATATAACATTTTATTTCTTTGTTAACGTGGCCTGTTCACTCTAAGATCGTGAAGATTACACTTGAACCCGGCAGAACTTTTTTTTTTTTTAATAAAGAATAATATAAATACCTTTTTATCGTGTGCTTATTAGGGGGTTCTATGAAGAACATTCGACTTGGAGAGAAAATATCTTCATAACATTGTTTTTTTTTTTTATAATTTATAAGAATAGCGTAAATCAGAAACATTTCACTTTATGACCACTAGATGGAGCCGATGATCATAAGAAACATTTAATATGTTTGTCGGCTCCATCTAGTGGCTATAATGCAGTATTTTTCTGGTGCATTCTATGACGAATATTCAACCTGGAGAGAAAATAGCCTAAAAAACATTTTATTTTTTGGTTTTCATGGCCTGTTTACTCTAAAATCATGAAGATTACACTTGAACCCGGCAGAACTTTTTTTTTTTTTAATAAAGAATGATATGAATACCTTTTATCGTGTGTTTAGGGGTTCTATGAAGAACATTCGACCTGGAGAGAAAATATCCTAATAACATTCATTTTTTTTTTATTTCAATTTTTGTTTTTAAATTCGTAAGAATATTGTAAATCGGCAAAATTTCACTTTATGACCACTAGATGGAGCCGGTGATCATAAGAAACATTATGTTTGTCGGCTCCATATAATGTGGTATTTTTCTGGTACATTCTATGAAGAATATTCGACCTGCAGAGAAAATAGCCTAAAAAAATTTTTTTTTTTTGTTTCCATGGCCTGTTCTTTCTAAAATCATGAACATTACACTTGAACCCAGCAGAACTTTTTTTTTCTTTTAATAAAGAATAATATGAATACCTTTTTTATCGTGTGCTTAGGGCGTTCTATGAAGAATATTCGACCTGGCGAGAAAATATCCTAATAACATTTTTTTTTCCATTTTGTTTTTTATTTAATAAAAATAGAGTAAATATGCAAAATGTCACTTTTATGACCACTAGATGGAGCCGATGATCATAAGAAACATTTATTTTTGTCGGCTCCATCTAGTGGATATAATGTGGTATCTGGTGCATTATATGAAGAATATTCAACCTGGAGAGAAAATAGCCTAAAAACATAAAAAAAAAATTGTTTCCATGTCCTCTTCACTCTAAAATCATGAAGAACCCGCCAAAGGTTTTATTGTTTTTTTTTAATAAAGAATATACACTAGCTATTGTCACACCACTAGGTAGGCTCGGAGTGCAATGCTCTGCGCCCCGAGCCCACCCGTTTTTGAAGCCATTGGCTCTAATCATGTGTTTAAAAAATAAAATAAACGCCCCCCTATCGGAATCCATGCGTCCGGCACCTCACATGTAGATTAGGGGGCCAGATGCAATAATGGGGGGGGGGGGGGGGCGGTGCCCATGCACACCTAATGGACGGGCCGCCACTGGTCACAGTCCTAAGTCCACACTGCCATCGATGCATTTCAGGGCTTCTACCCTTTTATGAGAGTCACTTTCTATCATGATAATACAGTGCCTTGAAAAAGTTTTCATACCCCTTGAAATTTTGCAACCAAAAACAAATGTATTTTATTGGGATTTTATGTGATAGACCAACACAAATTGTCACATAATTGTGAAGTGAAGGATAAATGGTTTTCATTTTTTTTTACAAATAAATATGTGAAAAGTGTGGGGGGTACATTTATATTCAGCCCCCTTTACTCTGATACTCCTAACTAAAATCTAGTGGCACCAAATGCCCTCAGAAGTCACCTAATTAGTAAATAGAGTCCACCTGTGTGTATTTTAATCTCAGTATAAATACAGCTGTTCTGTGAAGCCCTCAGAGGTTTGTTAGAGAACCTTAGTGAACAAACAGCATTATGAAGGCCAAGGAACACACCATACAGGTCAGGGATAAAGTTGTGGAGAAGTATAAAGCAGGGTTAGGTTATAAAAAAATATCCCAAGCTTTGAACATCTCACGGAGCTTCTGTTCAATTTATCATCCGAAAATGGAAAGAGTATGGCGCAACTGCAAACCTACCAAGACATGGCCGTCCACCTAAAATGACCGGGCCGGGCAAGGAGAACATTCATCAGAGAAGCAGCCAAGAGGCCCATGGTAACTCTGGAGGAGCTGCAGAGATCCACAGCTCAGGTGGAAGAATCTGTCCACAGGACAACTATTAGTGGTCTCTCCACAAATCTGCCCTTTATGGAAGAGTGACAAGAAGAAAGTCATTGGTGAAAGAAAGACATAAGACATAAGAAGTCCTGTTTGCAGTTTGTGAGAAGCCGTGTGGGGGAGGGGACACAGCAAACATGTGGAAGAAGGTGCTCTGGTCACATTAAACCAAAATTAAACTTTTTGGCGTAAAAGTAAAATGCTGTGTGTGGCGGAAAACTAACACAGCACATCACCCTGAACACACCATCCCCACTGTGAAACATGGTGGTGGCAGCATCATGTGGTGGGGATGCTTTTCTTCAGCAGGGACAGGGAAGCTGGTCAGAGTTGTTGGGAAGATGGATGGAGCCAAATACAGGACAATCTTAGAAGAAAACCTGTTAGAGTCTGCAAAAGACTTGAGACTGGGGGGGGGGGAGGTTCACCTTCCAGCAGGACAACGACCCTAAAGTACAGCCAGAGCTACAATGGAATGATTTAGATCAAAGCATATTCATGTGTTAGAATGGCCCAGTCACAGTCCAGACCTAAATCACATTGAGAATCTGTGGCAAGACTTGTAAATTGCTGATCACAGACGCTCTCCATCCAATCTGAAAGAGCTTGAGATATTTTACAAAGAAGAAGAATGGGCAGAAATGTCCCTCTCTAGATGTGCAAAGCTGGTAGAGACATCCCCAAAAAGACTTGCAGCTGTAATTGCAGAGAAAGGGGGTTCTAAAAAGTATTGACTCCGGGGGGGCGCCATACAAATGCCCCCCCCCCCACACTTTTCAGAGTGACTCTGAAATATGTCAGTGGTACTGAGGGCTAAGGCAGTGTTTCTCAACAGGTCATGTTTTCAGGATTTCCCTCAGATGAAACCACTGTGGCAATTACTAAGGCAGTGAAACTGATCAAATCACCTGTGCAGAATAATGGAAAGCCTGAAAACATGACCTGTTCAGAAACACTGCCTTAGCCCACAGTACCACTGACATATTTCAGAGTCACTCTAATGAGGGGGATCGCAGTCTGGACTCCGCACTACGATTGATGTGTTTCGGGGCTACTACCCTTTATCAGAGTGCCTTTCCATCACATACGGTCTAATGAAGGGTAAGAGCCCTAATTCCATGTAACTGATGCATTTCAACACCACTATGCTTTATCAGTCTCTTTCCATCTGGGTCCCTGAGTCCACACTGCCACTGACGCATTTCAAGGCCACGACCCATTACCAGAGTCCCTCTAATGAAGCGTTATGGGTCACAGCGATACTGACATGTCCCTTTCATTAGACTTAATCTGATGAAGGGGGTCTGACCTTGAAACATGTTGGCATTGGTGTGAACTCTGCCACCCTTCATTAAAGTGACTTTGATAAAGGGTAGTGGCCCTGAAACGTGTCAGTGGCGGTGTGTTCTTTCATAGGGATATACTGGAGGGAGAAACTGGTTTACTTTTTGCTCTTTTCCCAGCTGGGATGCCGAGTTCTCCATCCAGTAGGAGGCTCCTCTCTAGCGCCACCTAGGAAAGATTTTTCCGAGAACTTATCCTCCTGCTATACTTGTCCTGGCTGATTGAGCCAGGAGTCTTTGTAGGTGCAACAGAAGTTATTTAATGTCCCGATCTGTGCACTGCCAAAAAATTTGTTCGTTTTCGTTTAATTTGTTTTTTGTTTTTTTTTTGGAAATTCGAAAATTAAAAAATTCGGAAATCCGGAATTTGGAATTTTCCGATTTTCAAAATTTGGAATTTTCGAATTTTTGCATTTACGGATTTTTGCATTTTCAAAATGTCCGAATTTTACAATTTCCGAATTCCTTTTTTTTTCTGATTTTTCGAATTCCGAATTTTGGAAATCGAAAATGAGAAAATCCTAAAATCTGAAAAGTCGGAAATTCGAAAATTCAAAAGAAAATTTGTGATATTCAAAAAAAAAAATTAATCCGAAGAATGCAAAATATTAAATTAATAATAACTAACTATGAAAATTAGAGGTATTGGAATTTCCTTTCAACTTTGGCTGTGAGTGAACGTAACAAATACAACATTTATCTAAAGTTATGATTTATGCGAAATAACCAATGGACAATAAACAAATGGAACAGAACAAATTTATAATAAATAATTAAAAAAAAAATATTATTATTATTGTTATTTATTATTATTAATTAGTTATGTTCCATTTGTTTTTAAAAGGGGCATTTGTTATTTCGGATAATTCGTAACTTTCGGATAAATTCGTTATGTTCACTTAACAGCCAAATTTGAAAGAAAATTCCAATACCTATAATTTAATAGTTAGTTATTTATCATTAATTAGTTATTTCAGATTTTTGAAATTTTTCATTCTTTTGAATTTTCAGATTTTCATTCTTATTTTAGGATTTTCGAATTTCCAAATTTGGAATGTCCAAAATTTAGAATTTCCGAAAATTCAGTTTTCCCGAAATTTTGGAATTTCGAGTTTTCGAATGTCTGAAATTTTGCGAAATTTTGATTTTCCGAAACGTTTGAATTTCCGAATTTCCCAAATTTTTTATTTCTTAAATTCGAATTTTCGAAAATTACAATTTCTGAAATTCGAAATCTCAATTTCAAAAATTCGAAATCTCAATTTCAAAAATTCGAAATTGGAAAATTTCGGAATTAACTAATTTGACTGCGGAGGTCTCGCGGCACCCAATGTGAGGTTGTACTACTATGCGGCGCAGTTGAATCGATTTGTAGACTGGTGCCCCCATGGACAGACTAAACTGTGGCCACAGATGGAGCAGGCGCAATCCGACGTACTGTTGCGGACCGCCCCTTGGTGCCAAACCATGAGACCAAAAGACGTGAATAATCACCCCCTAATTAGTAACACCATTGCGGTTTGCACAAGGCTGCTTTCGCGGTTTCGCCTGTCGACGGCAGCCTCTCCCTTGCGCCCGATTATGGGCAACCCGTCTTTTGCGCCGGGCCTTACGGATGCCAAATTCTGCGCACTACGGGACTCGGGTCTGTTCCAGGCCTCACATTTTGGTGACGCTGGGCGGTGGAGAACGGCGGCCGAGCTGATGGACCCATCGGGCCAGTATGGGCTAGATTTTATGAGAACCAGTCAGCTGAGCCATTTTCTGCGAACACTTGCACCCCCCTCTGGAACCGGACGTACCCTTACGTCTTTGGAGGAGGTGTGTATGGAGTCGGAGCCGTTGCCACATGCCCTGTCGCTGATGCACACAATTTTGATCACCAGATTCTGAGCCTAGGTAAATGGGAAAGGGATCTGGAATGTCACTTCACGCCCGCTCAGACACGACATATACTCAGATTCACACACAGGTCGTCGATCTGTGCAAAAATACAGGAGACTAACTTTAAGTTACTGACGAGATGGTACAGGACCCCGGACCTACTACACCGACTGTTCCCGTCACTGTCGGACCTCTGTTAGAGGTGTCAGGCAGACAGGGGCACCATGCTCCATATATTCTGGTCTTGCCCACGCCTACAGACATACTGAGGGGAAATCAGGCGCATAACGCAAATGTTCTCGGATCGTACAGTCCCGAATAACCCGGCGTATTTTCTCCTACATGCAAACGACACCCCAGCGCGAATATACAAGAAGTCGGTTGTTCACCTCCTACTGGACGCAGCAAAGGCGTGTTTATACCGCTCTGTTGGCGGTCCCCAAACCCACCAACGGTTGCCATGTGGCTACAGAAGGTGGACGACATTAACGCAATGGAAGACCTGATTCTGACAAAACAAGACAGGACCGAACTGTACTCTCAGACGTGGAAGCTATGGAACTTTTTTACGTACTCGGCGGAGGGCCAGGCCCTCAGAGGTAACCCCTAGACAGTGACGGTCGGAAACTGTTACCGCTTAGGCCGGGAGACAGACTACCAGAGAGACCTCCTGGACTGGACCACCAATGCCCGGTTGCCCGGGCTCGTGAATTCCATACTCGTGACTCCCCCCCCCCCTCTTTCACCTCTTCTCCGCTATACAACTCTGTCCTCCTCTAGCCGCTCTCTATGCGGCACCTGCACTCTACTTTCTTCTTCTCTCTCTATTTGCTGGCACTTAGAAAAAGGAAAATGGGGGGAACTGTGCCCACTGCTCCTTATTGACATATTGCACCTCATCAGCTCTGGACTCTCGACAAGAGTTGTACGAGAGTCGTGCTACTGAGGACGGGGAGGTGAGGCGTTGAAGGGATTCACCCTGGTATGCCTACTTCTCTATTTGTGACAGATAACGTCCCCGAAATGTTGTCCTCCTCTGTATTTATGTTCTTGACGGTGCAATCATTGTAATGTTCATGTTATGGTTCATGTGGACCAGTTTCTTGCTATGTATAAATAAACATTTAAAAAAAAAAAACTAATTTGGAACTAAACGAATTGCACATGTCTGATTTGCATTCTGATACCCCACACGCCCAAAATTCAAAGGTCGAAGGATAATCATTCGTCAAAGTTTTTTTTTATTTTTTATTGCAAAATCAAACAAAATCATACAACAAAAAAAGTCAGTATAAATAACATGCAAATTATACAATCTCACTGGAATTAAAAATATGTTCCCTTAACACTAAGTATAATGAAGAGCGTGCGGCGCGCGTGATTTACCCTGCGACTACAGATTGAACGGCACATCTGTGTTTAATGAGTTACGACTGACACATCACGAAGAGTTGTGACACTGAGGGTGACAATGTAACACTGGCGGCCGAGGAGCCTCACTGAACGGCGGGCACCGGCCGCGATCGACACGTGAACGATTTCGATGGAACACGTAGAGTATGGAGTTGTGTCTTTTGTACTTCTAAATTCTCAGATGACTTTTTTTCTTACGTTGCACACAGTAAAACATTATATGGTCATTGAGGTTAGTGTTCTACATCAAAACACCAGAAAAAGAAACTCAGAAAAAAAAGAAAGAAGAAAAACTTGTTTCTATAAATCTTATCGTTAAATATTGCCTCTAGGATAAGTATAACTCCACACGGGAAACAGGATTTAGCTTGAAGTCAGTACAGGTATGGGGGTGGGGGCTCTTTCTTGTGTATACGACATATCCCATCAGTCCCCTATGTTCTGGAACCATTTATCCATTACTGTTGCATTGGATTTTCTTATGTCTTTAATGCTGACATCTAGTGGAAATTAGCTGTAACTGCAACTTGTTATTTCTAGGTCTGTTAATGGTATAATCCAGCTTCCCTGTATGTTGGGGCTAGTATATAGATCCCACCTTTCTTCTTCATGTTTCCCCGGTGAAAGCTGAAAAGATTATTGTTGTCTTTTTATACTTTAAAATCCCATATACTGCATTTTAGGAAGTAAAGCTCCCTTGGATTTAACTGCCATGTCTTATTGGAGAGTTAAAGTGTTACTAAACCCAGGAGCCTGCATTCACTATATCTGGTCCCCCCAAGACCCTGCATTCACTACATCTGGTCTCCCCAGGACCCTGCATTCACTATATCTGGTCTCCCCGGGACCCTGCATTCACTATATCTGGTCTCCCCCAGGACCCTGCATTCACTATATCTGGTCTCCCCGGGACCCTGCATTCACTATATCTGGTCTCCCCAGGAGCCTGCATTCACTATATCTGGTCTCCCCAGGACCCTGCAGTCACTACATCTGGTCTCCCCCAGGAGCCTGCATTCTCTATATCTGGTCTCCCCAGGAGCCTGCATTCACTATATCTGGTCTCTCCAGGACCCTGCATTCACTATATCTGGTCCCCCCAGGACCCTGCATTCACTATATCTGGTCTCCCCAGGAGCCTGCATTCACTATATCTGGTCTCTCCAGGACCCTGCATTCACTATATCTGGTCCCCCCGGACTCTGCATTCACTATATCTGTTCTCCCCAGGACCCTGCACTCACTATATCTGGTCTCCCCAGGACCCTGCATTCACTACATCTGGTCTCCCCAGGACTCTGCATTCACTACATCTGGTCTCCCCAGGACCCTGCAATCACTATATCTGGTCTCCCCAGGAGTCTGCATTCACTATATCTGGTTTCCCCAGGACCCTGAATTCACTATATCTGGTTTCCCAGGAGCCTGCACTCACTATATCTGGTCTCCCCAGGACTCTGTATTCACTATATCTGGTCTCCCCAGGACCCTGCATTCACTGTATCTGGTCTCCCCAGGACCATGCATTTACTATATCTGGTCTCCCCAGGAGCCTGCATTCACTATATCTGGTCTCCCCAGAACCCTGCATTCACTATATCTGGTCTCCCCAGGACCCTGCATTCACTATATCTGGTCTCCTCAGGACCCTGCAATCACTATATCTGGTCTCCCCAGGAGCCTGCATTCACTATATCTGGTCTCCCCAGGACCCTGCATTCACTATATCTGGTCTCCTCAGGATCTATATCTGTAAACAAGTAGGTAATTAAAAAGGCCGTCAGATAACTACCACCACTGCGCTTAACTGGAAAGAAAGATGAACTAAACTAGCTGCTACTATTAAAAGAAAAATTGTGACAAAAAATATATATGAGAGTATATTTATATTTATTCATTTGCTATACACTTTAGTTACGTTTTAGTCATTTAAGCGCTGCTTAATATATTTAGTCACTCATTTCTTATAAATAGGTGGTAGTGCACTCTCATATATATTTTTTGTCACAGTCACTACATCTGCTCTCCCCAGGACTCTGCATTCACTACATCTGCTCTCCCCAGGACTCTGCATTCACTACATCTGCTCTCCCCAGGAGCCTGCATTCACTAATGTATATCTGGTCTCCCACAGTACACAGAACATGGCAATGCAATTATTTTAGTAAATAAAAACGGCGAAATGCCTTTTCTCATCAGCAGTATATATCAGTCTTGTAATTTCTATTAGTGTCTGGTAAAGCTTGTAGGAGGAGTTTTCATTCTCCTCGGACTGTCCCATGAAGCTGCAGATTAATGGACTAATTTAGATTGTAAGCTCCTTGGGGGCAGGGAATGTTGTCAATTGTAAGCTCCTTGGAAGCAGGGACTGATGTAGATTGTAAGCTTTTTGGGAGCATGCACTCATTTAGATTGTAAGCTTTTTGGGGGCAATGATGGATGTAGAATGTAAGCTTCTTAGGGGCAGGGACTGATGTAGTTTGTAAGAACCCTTCAGGCATGGACTAATGTAGATTGTGAGTTTTTTGGGGGTAGCGACTGATGTAGATTGTAAGCTCCTTGGGGGCATGGACTAATTTAGACTGTAAGCTCCTTGGGGGCAGGGACTGCTGTAGATTGTACGTTTTTGGGAGAGCATACACTAATTTAGATTGTAAGCTTCTTGGGGGCAGGGACTTCTGTACATTGTATGCTTCCTGGGGGCAGGAAATTATGTCGATTGTAAGCTCCTTGAGGCTAGGAACTGAAGTAGAATGTAAGCTCCCTGGGGGAAGAGAATGATGTAGATTGTAAGCTCTTTGGGGGGACAGGGACTAATGTAGATTGTAGGCTCCTTGGAGGCAGGAACTGATGTAGACTGTAAGTACCTCTGGGACATGGACTGATGTAGACTGTAAGCTTTTTGGGGACCTGGACTAATGTAGACTGTAAGCTTCTCGGGGGCCGGGACTGATGTAAATTGTAAGCTCTTTGGAGGCAGGGACTGATGTAGATTGTAAGCTCCTCGGGGGGGACAGAATTTATGTAAATTTTAAGCTCCTTGGGGGCGGGGACTGATGTAGGCTGTAAGCTCTTCGGAGGTGGGAACTAATGTAAATGGATAGTATGTATGCAATACAAATACCTGTATGTAGAAAATATCGTATTTTGCTTAGCCCCCAGTCCCGGCTATTCCAGAGAACAGCCCCCCCCATACCTGTATTAACTTCAACGCCCCTCCTCTCATAGCTGACTCCACCCCCATTCCTCAAAGCCTTTCTGTCTCTCATCCTCTAAGCCTTTATCAAAGCCCATTATTCATACTGCTTCCTCTTCAAACATTAAAAGCCACACAGCGCTTGCGTTAATTTTCTATAGATTAAAATCCTAACCAGAGATCCTAATGAAAAAAAAATTCACGGACGCGGTTTTCTATAATGAGTCTGTCAATCGGGGGGAAACTGACCTGCGTCTACGATAGCAGTTGAAAAATGCCTCACGACAAGACGACGCTGGACGCACACAAAAACCTGTACTAAAAATACCTGAGTGGCAAGCCTAGAACGCCCGGGGACAAGGGGAACGGCTGTTAAAGTGAACCTGTCACCTGCCTGAAGGAGACGCTTGTGGGCACCGAGCCGGTATTCAGCCCGTCGGTTGGGCCGGTAGGGAGCAATGGAGTGGAATATACATCACTGCCAGAAGCTGGATAAGGCTCCATCTCATATATTGGCTTCCTTCATTGCCTAAAGCAGTGATGGCGAACCTTGGCCCCCCCTAGATGTTTTGGAACTACATTTCCCATGATGCTCATGCACTCTTCAGTGTAGTTGAGCATCATGGGAAATGTAGTTCCAAAACATCTGGGGGGGGGGGCCAAGGTTCGCCATCACTTTCCTAAAGTGACAGGTACACTTTATGAGGAGGGGGGGGGCAAACAAGACAACCGGTGAGGAGGAAGAGGTGTGGTTCCTATGGCTGATCGCCTACACAGTGACCGTTGGGTGGCGTTGGTTCTGTCAGGACCGCGATGACCCCGCGCTCTGACTTGCTGCTGTCTTGTCGGCTCTCCGGTGGAGGAAGCTTCTCAGTTTGGCGCTGGGGAAGTAGACCGGCGGCTGCTGCTGCAACGTGGCCAGTCCGGCCTCCTGAAGCCACGGCATTTTCAGGCAGTCTGATGCAGAGGGACGCCCCCTGAGATAAAAAATAAAAAAAATTATTCACAAATAAATTGATACATGAAATTCCAAGAAATCGTAAAATGTATCTAAATGCAAGAGCAGCAAAGAATTCTGCCTATTGCAGGATCATTTCATTATGCTTTAGGCCGTGCTAAAGTTTGCTAAAAACCTTGCTTAAAGCTACAGGGGCAGATCCACATACATACACTGCGCCCGGCGCAGATGTAAGATACGCTACGCCGCTGTAACTTACTTGGCTTTGGTTTGAATCCGCAACGAATTCGCGCCGTAAGTTATGGCGGCGTAGTGTATCTCTCGTGGCCTAAGGGCGCGGAATTCAAATTGGGCGGGTAGGGGGCGTGTTTCATTTAAATACGTAAAAACTCCCAGGGTGCATTGCTCCAAATGACGTCGCAAGGACGTCATTGTTTTCAACGTGAACGTAAATGGCGTCCAGCCCCATTCACGGACGACTTACGCAAACAACGTAAAATTTTCAAAATTATACTTAACATTGAGTACGCCACCATATAGCAGCTTTAACTATACGCCGGAAAAAGCCAAACGGAAACGACGTAAAAAAATGCGACAGCCGGCCGTACGTTCGTGGATTGACGGAAATAGCTAATTTGCATACTCGACGCGGATTACGACGTGAACGCCGCCTAGCGGACGCCGAAAAATTGCATCTAAGATCCGACGGCGTACGAAGACGTACGCCTGTCGGATCTAACACAGATGCCGTCGTATCTTGTTTTGTGGATACCAAAACAAAGATACGACGCGCAAAATTTTAAATTACGCGGCGTATCAAGAGATACGCCGCGTAATTTCTTTGAGGATCTGCCCCTACAAGTTTAGATTTACAGAGGAGGTCTAGTGTGAGAATTGTTGCTGGCACTCTCAGGCCGCGTACACACGGTCGGTCAAAACCGATGAAAACGGACTGAAGGACCTTTTCATCGGTCCAAACCGATCGTGTGTGGGCCCCATCGGTTAGTATGCAAAAGCATCGGTTAAAGGTCCACGCGTGCTCGGAGTCGAGTCGACGCATGCTTGGAAGCATTGAACTTCGTTTTTTTTTACATGTCGTTGTGTTTTACGTCAACGCGTTCTGAACCGAACGCTTCTTTAACCTATGGTGTGTAGGCACATCAGACCATCAGTCAGCTTCATCGGTGAACCGATGAAACGGTCCTTCAGTCCGTTCTCATCGGATGGACTGATCGTGTGTACAGGGCTTAACGCACGCAGCGATACCTCACATATGTGATTTGAACGGCGTTTACATATGTGGGCGGGACTTACGTGTACGTTCGCTTCTGCGCGCGAGCTCCCGGGGATAGGGGCATTTTAATTTGTTTTTTATTACTTTAGTTTTTATTTTACTTATTTATTTTTTTACACTTTAAAAAAAATAAAAATATATTCACTTTTATTCCTATTACAAGGAATGTAAACATCCCTTGTAATAGGAAATGTGTGTGACAGGTCCTCTTTATGTAGAGATGGTCAATAAGACCCCCACATCTCTCCTCCAGGCTGGAAGGAATGAGATTGTGAAAAAAAATTCACCAATCTCATGCTTAGTAGCCGCAATCGCGGCTTTGTTTACTTCCGGGTACCCGGGCGTGACGTCATCACATCGCGCCCGGGCCTCCGACGGTCATAGAGATGATTGGTGACCATCTGGTCACCAGTCATCTCTATGCTTCCTAGCCTGCGCCGGACGATTCTTTCTCCGGGCCCCCGATGGCACGGGAGAGCCCGGAGAAGCACCTGATGGCGGCGGGAGGGGGGGGTGTCCCCTCCCGCCGCCTATAAGAACGATCAAGCGGCGAAATCGTTCTTATCGTGCACAGAATCGCTGGCAGGAAAGAATGATATCTGAATGATGCCTTTAGCTGCACCCATCATTCAGATATCACCGCACAAAGCCCAGGACGTCATATGACGTCCACCCAGGATGGGAGGTCCCCTCTGTGGACGTCAAATGACTATGGGCCGGTAGTGAAGTGGTTAATATCCATTAGTGCCACTGACTGAACACAACTATGCAAATTACTGTCTGCACGCGTCTTCCACATCGGTGAGCCAGGGTACTGAAGCGGAGGATCGGCATGACAGCCAGGCAACCAGCTTTTGATCGGGAGAGCAGGGGGTAGCTTTCATGGAGCTGTACACGATGAGACAATGATGAGGGCAGTAGTCCCATACCAAGGATTTGCCCACAGCGCGCTCTGCAGGAAGCGGACGGCCCCTCCGGACAGACCGGCGTAGCAGTGGCCGAATCTGATCAATCCTTTCTTGATATCCTTCTCCAGCTCCGCCCCGCAGTCAGGACTGAATGGATAGTCAGCGCTTAACCTGGAAGAGAGAGAGAGAGGATAGAAGACCAAAGAGCTGACAATTCATAGGTTACTAATGCTCAAAGGATATCTACACAGCTCAGTAATGAGTCGCTGTAACACTTCCAGAGATCCCCACCACACCATCCGTCATCCGATTTTCTCTCTGGAAGAATGGCGCCATCATAGTTCAGGTATATATATATATATATATATATATATATATATATATATATACATATACAGGGCCAGATTCACAGAAGTACGCCGGAGTATCTACTGATACACCGGCGTACTTTCAAATTTGCCGCGTCGTATCTTTAGTTTGAATCCTCAAACCAAGATACGACAGCTTTTGGCTTCGATCCGACAGGCTTCGTACACCTTCGGATCGCAGATGCAATACTTTGGCGTCCGCTGGGTGGAGTTTGCGGCGTTTTCCACGTCGGGTATGCTAATTAGAGGTTTACGGCGATCCACGAAGGTACGCGCATTCGTCGCATTCTCTTACGTCGTCGCTAGTCGGCTTTTCCCGGCGTATAGTTAAAGCTGCTGGGGCAGATTCATGTAGAATTACGGCGGCGTAATGTAATGCATTTACGTTACACCGCCGCAAGTTTTACGGGCAAGTGCTTGATTCACAAAGCACTTGCCTGTAAACTTGCGGCGGCGTAGCGTAAATCCGTCTGGCGCAAGCCCGCCTAATTCAAATGGGGCGTGTATCATTTAAATTAGGCGCGTTCCCGCGCCGAACGTACTGCGCATGCTCCATTTTGAAATTTCCCACTGTGCTTTGCGCGAAATGATGTCGCACCGACGTAATTTTTTGAACGGCGACGTGCGTTACGTCCTTTCCTATTCCCGGACGACTTACGCAAAAAAAAAAAAAAAAAATTTGACGCGGGAACGACGGCCATACTTTAACATGGGACGTCTAAAGATAGGCCAACAAATAGCAGCTGTAACTTTACGCCGGGAAAAGCCGACTAGCGACGACGTAAGAGAATGCGACGAACTCGCGTACCTTCGTGGATCGCCGTAAACAGCTAATTAGCATACCCGACGCGGAAAACGACGCAAAATCCACCCAGCGGGCGCCGAAGTATTACACCTACGATCCGAAGGCGTACGAAGCCGTACGCCTGTCGGATCGATGCCAAAAGCCGTCGTATCTTGGTTTGAGGATTCAAACTAAAGATACGACGCGGCAAATTTGAAAATACGCCGGAGTATCAGTAGATACTCCGGCGTATTTCTTCTGTGAATCTGCCCTGCTATTTCTTGGCCTATCTTTAGACTTGCCATGTTAAAGTATGGCCGTCGTTCCCGCGTCGAATTTTAATTTTTTTCTTTTTTTGCGTAAGTCGTCCGTGAATAGGAAAGGACGTAGCTCACGTCGACGTTCAAAAAATCACGTCGGTGCGACGTAATTTCGCGCAAAGCACGGCGGGAAATTTCAAAACGGAGCATGCGCAGTCGGTTCGGCGCGGGAACGCGTCTAATTTAAATGATCCACGCCCCATTTGAATTAAGCGGGCTTGCGCCGGAGGGATTTACGCTACGCCTCCGCAACTTTACAGGCAAGTGCTTTGTAAATCAAGCACTTGCCCGTAAAACTTGCGGCGGTGTAACGTAAATGCTATACGTTAGGCCGCCGCAAATGTACATGAATCTGGCCCACAGTGCCTTGAAAAGTATTCATACCCCTTGAAACTTTCCACATTTTCTCATGTTACAACCAAAAAAAAAGGTAAATGTATTTTATTGGGATTTTATGTGATAGACCAACACAAAGTGTCACATAATTGTGAAGTGGAAGGAAAATGATAAATGGTTTTCATTTTTACAAATAAATATGTGAAAAGTGTGGGGGGGGGGGGGTACATTTGTATTCAGCCCCCTTTTACTCTGATACGCCCAACTAAAATCTGGTGGAACCAATTGCCTTCATAAGTCACCTGATTAGTAAATGGAGTCCACTTGTGTGTAATTTAATCTCAGTATAAATACAGCTGTTCTGTGAGGCCCTCAGAGGCTTGTTAGAGAACCTCAGTGAACAAACAGCATCATGAAGGCCAAGGAACACACCAGACAGGTCAGGGATGAAGTTGTGGAGAAGTATAAAGCAGGGTTAGGTTATAAAAAAAAATCTCCCAAGCTTTGAAGATCTCACGGAGCTTCTGTTCAATCCATCATCCGAAAATGGAAAGAGTATGGCACAACTGCAAACCTACCAAGACATGTCCGTCCACCTAAACTGACCGGGCCGGGCAAGGAGAGCATTCATCAGAGAAGCAGCCAAGAGGCCCATGGTAACTCTGGAGGAGCTGCAGAGATCCACAGCTCAGGGGGGAGAATCTGTCTACAGCAGAGGCGTAACTTCAACCCTCAGGGCCCCGGTGCAAGAAACCATGAAGGGCCCCCCTGACCCCCATCCCAGGGACCTTTCTCATGTTCTGCAGGGGGTCACCTCCTACCATCTTGAGGCCCCCGCATGGTGGTGGAACGCCAGAGCCCAGTCGCAAGTGCGACCTTCGAAACGCTGGTGAGTCTGCCACTGACCTTACTATTACTAGGGGGGATTTTGGAGGATGTAGGGGAGCACTCTGGAGGCACTAAAACAGTACCTCTAGAGTGCCCCCTTAATGCCTCCAGAGTGCCCCCACTCTGTCAGGGACAGAGGAATGGTGGGGGGATTAGGAACAGAGGGATGGTGGGATCAGGAACAGAGGGATGATGGTGGGGGGGGGGATCAGGAACAGAGGGATGGTGGGGGGGGGATCAGGAACAGAGGGATGGTGGGGGGGAGGATCAGGAACAGAGGGATAGTGGGGGGGATCAGGAACAGAGGGATGGGGGTGGGCATCAGGAACAGAGGGATGGTGGGGGGATCAGGAACAGAGGGATGTGGGGGGGGATCAGGAACAGGGGGATAGTGGGGGGATCAGGAACAGGGGGATGTGGGAGGGCATCAGGAACAGAGGGATGGTGGGGGGGGAGGATCAGGAACAGGGGGATGGTGGGGGGGATCAGGAACAGAGGGATGTGGGAGGGATCAGGGACAGAGGGATGAGGGTGGGGATCAGGAACAGATGGATAGTGGGGGGGGGGGGGGAATCAGGAACAGAGGGATGGTGGGGGGGAGGATCAGGAACAAAGGGATGGTGAGGGGGGGAATCAGGGACAGAGGTATGGGGGTGGGGGGGGATCAGGAACAGAGGGATGGTGGGGGGGAGGATCAGGAACAGAGGGATGGTGGGGGGGGGGAATCAGGGACAGAGGGATGGGGGTGGGGATAGGGTTGCCACCTTTTCTTCAAGTCAAACCCGAAGACTTTAGCGGCACACAGCAATTTTTTTTGATACATATATTTTGCTATTGAGTAACATTTCTAATCATATGAAGTTAACAAGAGTCCCCAGGAGGGGGGGTTTGGTTGGGTTATGTGGCTGGGGGAGGGGTGTTGGCACGGGCGCCCCCCAAAAGAAAAATTGAGCACCAGCCGCCACTGATGAGGGGAATTCTGATGTGAAAGGGGGACTCTGATATAAACCTAAATCTTGGAGAGTGATGAACATTCATTCAAATTGTATTCATTCATTTATAAAATAGTTTTTTTTTTGTTTATTTGTAGAATAAATGATGTGGCCCTTAGACTGAAGACCTCTGGTCTAAATGACACCTGTGTAAGTACTACATATGTCCACTAGGTGGCAGTAAACCTTTAGAAACAGGAAACAAAACAATTCTAAGAAAATATACATTGTATTGTTGATATATAGATCTATATATCTATAGATATACAATATATATTTCTATATAGAGATATATACATAAACACATGAAATAATAGTTGTAATGTAGACGTTACCTGAAAAGTGTCTAAACTACAGCCAGAGACCCCCCACCTAACTAATTCCCCCATGGATTAAAAAATAAATAAAAATATAACAAATCAAGCAGTCCAAATACTTTACTTCGCATCCTGCAAAGTTCATGTACCTGTAACATACCATAAAGAATGTAAGATGATGAAACTCTCTAAGGAGTGTCAACAAATTAAAACAGCGCTATCAAATAACTGTGCATATTTGACTATATAAAATACATTACTACAACCCATATGTAATGATATACAGTGATAATAAACAAAATATATCCAGTTTAAGAAATAAACACTAAACTGTGACTGTAATAATAAACACCCGTGATTGACTTAAACGTGAAGTGAACGCACTGAAAGTGCAAGAGACAGTCTTTAAAAATAATTTAGAACGTGACCAAACAAAGCAAAGTTCATGTGTATAAGGATCCTGCGATCTTCAAATTTTTCCAAAAACTTCCACCACACCCGACAGTGCTCAGTGACTCCTCCCCCATCAAATGGACACTCACCGGATAGGTATGCCTCACACTCTCGTGTTTTGGCACAAAAAACCTTATCAGATGTAGTTGTTCCCGTCAGTATAGATGTAATCCAAATATGACATCCAATCAGTTCCACATATATGTCAGAGAGAGACAAAAGAAGTGCAAATAGTGTGATACCATCAAAGGTTTAATAGCACACCAAAATAAAGCTTCAAACAGTGCACTCACAAACAAAATCTTGTAAAACAGCAGAATATCACATCAAGAAACTCCTTCAAACGTCAAAATGGTGAGAAGCGGTCACGGCGGACCCCCGATCAGCGAGAAAAAGTGAAACCAATTCTCCTACTCACGGTGCCATGGACTTCTGTCAGATGCAGCTGCACATCCACTTAAATAAAAAACTTCAAACGCACTCTGCATCCAAAAACGCAGCACTCACTAGTAAAATTAGACTGTATGGCAATACCCCGACATGTTTCGTTATAAAAACTTAGTTTTTATAAGTCCCATGAATAAGTTTTTATAACGAAACATGTCGGGGTATTGCCATACAGTCTAATTTTACTAGTGAGTGCTGCGTTTTTGGATGCAGAGTGCGTTTGAAGTTTTTTATTTAAGTGGATGTGCAGCTGCATCTGACAGAAGTCCATGGCACCGTGAGTAGGAGAATTGGTTTCACTTTTTCTCGCTGATCGGGGGTCCGCCGTGACCGCTTCTCACCATTTTGACGTTTGAAGGAGTTTCTTGATGTGATATTCTGCTGTTTTACAAGATTTTGTTTGTGAGTGCACTGTTTGAAGTTTTATTTTGGTGTGCTATTAAACCTTTGATGGTATCACACTATTTGCACTTCATTTGTCTCTCTCTGACATATATGTGGAACTGATTGGATGTCATATTTGGATTACATCTATACTGACGGGAACAACTACATCTGATAAGGTTTTTTGTGCCAAAACACGAGAGTGTGAGGCATACCTATCCGGTGAGTGTCCATTTGATGGGGGAGGAGTCACTGAGCACTGTCGGGTGTGGTGGAAGTTTTTGGAAAAATTTGAAGATCGCAGGATCCTTATACACATGAACTTTGCTTTGTTTGGTCACGTTCTAAATTATTTTTAAAGACTGTCTCTTGCACTTTCAGTGCGTTCACTTCACGTTTAAGTCAATCACGGGTGTTTATTATTACAGTCACAGTTTAGTGTTTATTTCTTAAACTGGATATATTTTGTTTATTATCACTGTATATCATTACATATGGGTTGTAGTAATGTATTTTATATAGTCAAATATGCACAGTTATTTGATAGCGCTGTTTTAATTTGTTGACACTCCTTAGAGAGTTTCATCATCTTACATTCTTTTTGTTCACTTATTATCTTCTAAACAGCAGCTAGGCATCATCCACTCCTCCATAGGCGCAACGGTGGGCGACTTTTTAGGGCGCATTCTATAGATCACCCATTGTTACTGTAACATACCATGCATGACTGTAGAACAGAACATCTATGACATCATCGTGACATCATGAGATGAAAAGCAGTTTTATAGATTGTAACACAATACTCACATGATGAACGCTGTAATTCCGACGGCCCAGATATCGGTGGGGGGGATGGCTCCCTGCCCCTCCAGGACCTCCGGAGCTGGAAAAGTCAAATACATTGTAAGCAGAGGCGTTTGAAGGAATTTGGGGGCCCCAAGCAAAATGAACATGGAGCCCCCCGCATACACGCAAAGCCTACAGGAACCACAGCATAGCTATACAGTTTAAGTTCACCCACACTTTATATAAATAAAAGTGTCCTTCTTACTCCCCCCCTCCCTGTGTCCTTCTTACTCCCCCCTCCCCCTCCCTGTGTCCTTCTTACTCCCCCCCCCTCCCTATGTTCTTTCCCCCCCCCATTTTTTTTTACTCCCCCTGTGTTCTTCTTACTCCCCCTGGGCACCCCCTCCCTCCCTATGTTCTTTTTACTCCCCCTGGGCCCCCCTCCCTATGTTCTTTTTACTCCCCCCGGGCCCCCCCTCCCTATCGGGTCCATACCGCAAGGCAGGAGATTCAGTTTCCTGTTCCCAGCCGGACTGAAAGGAAGTGAGCATTCAGTGTGCACTTCCTGTCAGTCCGGCCTGGGAACAGGAAACTGAATCTCCTGTACCGCGCGGCCAGAGTCTGGACTGACAGGAGGAAGGAAGAGAAGCTGCTACACAGAGAAGGGGAAGTGACGACTCGAGGCAGCAGTGCTGCAGGCTCTGTATAGAGGGCTCAGGCGGCTGTAGGAAGCGTGGCAAGGGCCCTGCTTGGGGCCCCAGGCTAGCTCGGGGCCCCAAGCAATTGCTTGGTTTGCCTGCCTTGTAGCGACGGGCCTGATTGTAAGAGACTGAAAAGCAGTAGCAACACACACAGGATATACATTGTAACATTGTACGGGATATACAGTGTAACATTGTACGGATATAAATTGTAACATTGTATGGGATATACATTGTAACATTGTACGGGATATACATTGTAACATTGTACGGGATATACAGTGTAACATTGTACAGGATATAAATTGTAACATTGTACGGGATATACAGTGTAACATTGTACAGGATATACAGTGTAACATTGTACAGGATATACAGTGTAACATTGTACGGGATATACAGTGTAACATTGTACGGGATATACAGTGTAACATTGTACGGGATATACAGTGTAACATTGTACAGGATATACAGTGTAACATTGTACAGGATATACAGTGTAACATTGTACAGGATATACAGTGTAACATTGTACGGGATATACAGTGTAACATTGTACGGGATATACAGTGTAACATTGTACGGGATATACAGTGTAACATTGTACAGGATATACAGTGTAACATTGTACAGGATATACAGTGTAACATTGTACAGGATATACAGTGTAACATTGTACAGGATATACAGTGTAACATTGTACAGGATATACAGTGTAACATTGTACGGGATATACAGTGTAACATTGTACAGGATATACAGTGTAACATTGTACGGGATATACAGTGTAACATTGTACAAAGGTTTCTGTACAGCAGGTTGAAGGGGTTTGTTCCGGTAGTCACATAGGAGAAGTTTATTTTTATTATCTGTCTGTAAGAGGGGAGATCTTCCCACTGACCACCAATATACTGTAAGGTGGCACCTCTCCCACCAATATACAGTAAGGTGGCACCTCTCCCACCGACCACCAATATACTGTAAGGTGGCACCTCTCCCACCAATATACTGTAAGGTGGCACCTCTCCCACCGACCACCAATATACTGTAAGGTGGCACCTCTCCCACCAATATACTGTAAGGTGGCACCTCTCCCACCGACCACCAATATACTGTAAGGTGGCACCTCTCCCACCAATATACTGTAAGGTGGCACCTCTCCCACCGACCACCAATATACTGTAAGGTGGCACCTCTCCCACGACCACCAATATACTGTAAGGTGGCACCTCTCCCACGACCACCAATATACTGTAAGGTGGCACCTCTCCCACGACCACCAATATACTGTAAGGTGGCACCTCTCCCACCGACCACCAATATAAATAGGTCCTTATCCACAGGTCACTAATGTAGCGGGGCCCAACTCCACTGACTACCAATATGTTGGTTCCCTTCTCCGACTACCTTTGTAAGGGGGCCCTTCTCCACTGAACACCAATGTAAGGGGGCCCTTCTCCACTCAAGACCAATGTGAGGGGGCCCTTCTCGACTGACCACCAATGAAAGGGGGCCCTTCTCTATTGGCCACCAATAAAAGGGGCCACTTCTCCATTGGCCACCAATAAAAGGGGCCACTTCTCCATTGGCCACCAATAAAAGGGGCCACCAATAAAAGGGGCCACTTCTCCATTGGCCACCAATGTAAGGGGACCCTTCTCGACTGACCACCAATGAAAGGGGGCCCTTCTCCATTGGCCACCAATGTAAGGGGGCCCTTCTCCACTGGCCACCAATAAAAAGGGCCACTTCTCCATTGGCCACCAATTTAAGGAGACACTTCTCTACTGATCATTAATGTAAGGTGGCCTTACTGCACTGACTAGCAATATAATGGGGCCCTTCGTCACTGATTAACTATATAAAAGGGGGGTCTTCTCCACCGGCCACCAATGTAAGGGAGCACTTCTTTACTGGCCACTAATGTAAGAGGGCACTTCTCTACCGATCACCGATGTAAGGGAGAACTCAGCCATCCATTGAAACTACTAGTGTTTTAGCAGCATGATTGTGCAACTACGAATCTGATAAAAATCTCAAGTTTACAACATTATGGAAGGTCAGAGGTTCTTGTAGTAACTTTGCTCTGCACCCCACTGTATGTAGTTTCACCTCTAGCGGGAAACTCGGCCAACCACTCACCCATGGTCTCCATGTAATCTGTGTATCTCTGAGGGCTGATGACTTTATCCGGGGAATAGAACTGGGCATTGCCGAAGTCCAGGATCTTCAGCAGTTTGTGTTCGGTGACGATGGTGTTCTCTGACCTCAGATCCAGGTGAAGAATCTGCTTAGCGTGGAGGAATTCCACTGCACTGAGGATCTGCCACAGGTAGTCTCTGACCTCCAGCTCCGAGTATGACTGCCTGCGGGATAGAACAGATCAGTGGTTGTCAACTTACAAGGTAAAAGGGGGTCTTATGTGTGGCCCCTGATTTCTCCCAAGGGCCACATATAATTCTTAGTCTACTGTCATAGACTAAGAATCTACTAGTAGGATGGGCAGAGACTCTTCTATTGCAGTGGTCAGAGACTGTTCTGTCAAAGTGGTTGTTGGAGACTGGGGTATGCCATAGGAAACAGTCAGAGACTAGGGAAATGTTACTGCCAATAAAGGTCCCTTTACAAATCAATGCCTCCACTAATGACTAGACAATGTGCAATTAGTTTTAACAAATTTTGACAAATTCGTTAATTCTTAAATCTAAGAATTTCCAAATGTTTCCATTTCCAAATTTCCGGATTTTTGAAATTTCGAATTTCCGAAATTTCATATTTCCAAATTTTTGAAATTTCGAATTTCCAAAATTTCAAATTTCCGAATTTTCCGAATTTCGGAATTCTCGAATTTTTGAATTTTCGGAAATTCGGAATTTCAAAAATTTGAAAATTCAACATTTTCTAAATTCCGAAATTTTGGAAATTCGTAAATTCCGAAATTTTGGAAATTCGTAAATTCCGAAATTTTGGAAATTCGTAAATTCCGAAATTTCGGAAATTGGAGTTTCGGAATATTTAAAATTTGAAAATTAGAGATTGGAAAAAATCAAAAAATATGAAAATTCCAAATTCCAACTTCCAAAATTCTAAAATTCCAAAATCCGAAAATTTGAAATTCCGAAATTCAAAAATTCGGAATTCGAAAATTGGAAAATTTTGATTTTGAATTTCCAAATGTTCGAAATTTCGAATTCCAACTTTTAGAATTTTCAAATTTCCGAATTTCCAAATTCCGGATTTTCGAATTCAGATTTTTCAAATTCAGAATTTTCAAATTGACTGGCATGGCACAGTGACTGCATTTGATGGCATGGCACAGTGGTTGCGTTTGATGGCATGGCACAGTGGCTGCGTTTGATGGCATGGCACAGTGGTGACAATTGATGGCACAGTGGCTGTGTTTGATGGCATGGCACAGTGGCTGCGTTTGATGGCATGGCACAGTGACTGCGTTTGATGGCATGGCACAGTGGCTGCGTTTGATGGCATGGCACAGTGGCTGTGTTTGATGGCATGGCACAGTGGCTGTGTTTGATGGCATGGCACAGTGGTGGCAATGGATGGCACAGTAGCTGAATTTGATGGGCACAGTGAGGCTGCAATTGTTTTTTTGTTTTTTTTTTCGTTTGCCCCCCCAAAAATTTTGAGCACCAGCCGCCACTGCAACATTTTTTTTCTTAAATAAAAACTTCTCATTCAGTGTTTACTATTGTGATTAGTTGCAATAGGCCCTGTCTGTACCATGTGATGACTGTGACCAATCACAGAGCTCATCAGAATAGTACACAATGAAAGCCATGTAACAAAGCCTTTCATTGTGTACAACTGTCATGTGATCTGCTGTGATTGGTCAAAGCGATCGCATGGTACCGGTCGCGGTCTGTCATTGGCCTTGTCCAGTGAACACGGTGGTTGACAGATCTCACCGGAGCATGAGGCGCATCATATGGCATCCTCCCAGAACAACAGTGCTCCCGCAGAAAATTTGGAAATTCGTCATTTGTAAATTCAAAAATTCATTATTCGTGAATTCGTAAATTTGAAAATTCGTAAATTTGAAAATTTGTAATTCGTAAATTCGAAAATTCGGAATTTAGAATTCGGAAATTCGAAAAAAATTCGTAATTCGGTAATTTGAAATTTTCGAAATGTCAAAAATTTGGATTTCAGAATTTCAGAAATCCAAAAATCCAAAAATTCGGAAATTCAAAAATCTTAGGGCAAGATTCACAGATGAAATACGCGTATTTTCAAATTTCCCGCGTCGTATCTTTAGTTTGAATCCTCAAACCAAGATACGACGGCTTCTGCCTTCGATCCGACAGGCGTACGGCTTCGTACGCCTTCGGATCTTAGGATGCAATACTTCGGCGCCCGCTGGGTGGAGTTCGTGTCGTTTTCCGCGTCGGGTATTCTAATTAGCTGTTTACGGCGATCCACGAAGGTACGCGCGGTCGTCGCATTCTCTTACGTCGTCGCTAGTCGGCTTTTCCCGGCGTAAAGTTACGGATGCTATTTCAATGGCTTATATTTAGACTAGCCATGTTAAAGTATGGCAGTCGTTCCCGCTTCGAATTTCAAATTTTTTTTTTTGCGTAAGTCGTCCGTGAATAGGAAAGGACGTAACGCACGTCGCCATTAAAAAAATGACGTCGGTGCGACGTCATTTCGCGCAAAGCACGGCAGGAAATTTCAAAACAGAGCATGCGCAGTACGTTCGGCGCGGGAACGCGCCTAATTTAAATGATACACGCCCCATTTGAATTAGGCGGGCTTGCGCCGGACGGATTTACGTTACGCCGCCACAAGTTTACAGGCAAGTGCTTTGTGAATCAAGCACTTGCCCGTAAAACTTGCGGAGGTGTAACGTAAATGTGATACGTTACGCCACCGCGGATTTACGCGATTCTACCTGAACCTGAATAACTTGATTTTCGAATTCTGAATTTTCGACATTCCGATTTTTGGATTTTTCAAATTATGGCATTTGGAATTTTTGAATTTCTGATTTTCTAATCCCCAATTTTGAAATTTCGAAATTTCGAATTTCCGAAATGTAAATATTCCGAAATGCAAATTTTCCGAAATTTCTAATTTCCCAAAATTTCTCATTTCTGAAAATTCGTAAATTTGACATTTCAGAAATTCGAAAATTAAAAAATTCGTAAATTTCGGAATGAACTAATTTGTAAAAATTCATAAAAAAAAAAAGGAATTCGTAATGAAACGAATTGCACATGTCTAGTCTATTCCACATGTTCACAGCTCTTACTATGAAGAAGCCTTTCCGTATGTGGATGTTAAATCTCTTTTCCTCCAGATGCAAAGAGTTCATGTCGCAAAAACAGATCTTTGAACCCAAACAACAAGAACTATGTCCCCCCCCCCCCCCCAGGTTACAAAAATGATAAAAAAAGTCCCTACCCCACGGACAGACAGCGCAGCAGCTCGCGGCCCTCGCAGAGCTCCAGGATCAGCGCCAGGTCCTGCGGACTTAGAAACGCCCCGTGCAGCTGCACCACGTTGGTGTGATGGAGTTTCTTCAGGATGTGGAACTCCAGCAGTGTGGACTCCTTCGTCTCTTCGGTGTACGGGATGATCTTCGCGGCGAGGAGCCGTCCGGTTGACTTCTCCGTGCACAACCTCACCGCGCTGAACCGCCCCCTAAGGAAAAGATATTTCAGATTCAAAGAAGATCCAGATTTCTTTTTAAAGTGAACCCCAATCATAACAAAAAGCTGATAGATGTAAATGTTGTATCCCATGGGGTAGATCCACAAAGAAATTACGCCGGCGTATCTACTGATACGCCGGCGTAATTTCAAAATTCCCGCGTCGTATCTTTGTTTTGAATCCTCAAACCAAGATACGACGGCATCTGGTCTAGATCCGACAGGCGTACGTCTTCGTACGCCGTCGGATCTTAGATGCAATTTTTCGGCGTCCGCTAGGTGGCGTTACCGTCATAATCCGCGTCGAGTATGCAAATTAGCTATTTCCGACGATCCACGAACGTACGACCGGCCGTCGCATTTTTTTACGCTGTTTCTGTTCGGCTTTTTCCGGCGTATAGTTAAGGTTTTTCTTTGCCACCCCCCACAAAAAAATTGTGCACCAGCCGTCACTGCCCTTTACGCTGACTGTATGAAAATATACTTTGCTTTTTTTCTGTGGGGCAGCATATCTGCATATCTCCCTTTTGATTTTGGGTCAGCTGATCGCGGTGATAGCCTCTGATTGGCCATCACAGTGATCACTCTCTGTGAAGCCTGCCCCCATGTTTTCTCTCTCTGTGAATAAAGAAGAGAGATACTTTGTATCTCTCTCTCTCCTTGCAGAGGGAAAAAAAAAGTGTGTGTAAAAAACAAAACAAAAAAAAAAATAAAAAAAAGTAAAATAAAAAAAAAATACCTAGATCAAGGTTTGATCTAGGAGTTAGTGGTTGGGTTAAGCTCAGGGTCAAGATATATTTTTTTGACAGGATTGACGAGTATTTTTCCGAATGGCTCCGAACCGTTCCGAGTGTCACCGGCGCCCCTCCGCACCTCTGACCAAATGCGGTACTGCACACCCCATTAGCTTGAATCCTGCTCGTTTTGCGAGACACTCGAAAACCGAGTCAAAGCGCTCGTTAACTGCGTTACTCATAAACCGAGGTTCCAGCAGTAGGCAAATGTAATTCTGGGACACTCACCTCTTCACCCCCTTCTGTAAATCGCTGCTCTGGTCCCCGTCTGGGGTCCCTTGTGGTCCTCCTGCCTCCCTCAGTCCTGACAAATTTGCTGAAAGACAAATGGAATGAATGTAGAGTGAAAAAAAACATGATTATTATTATTTCCCAAATCTGACCTGCGGCCTTCCCTTCAGGCCTTGCACAGTTGTAGCGGCTCCTCTCCTGGACTGAAATGGCTTCCTCTGATTTCTCTGCACACTGTGAGCTTCTCACCATGTGCATTAGAAGCTGTAGAAAGTCAGATAGAGTCCGATTCATTTCCTGGCTGGAGGACGTCCAGCATCATCTAGTGCTTTTTTCTCCCCAGCCTGACAAACCCTGGTTTGCCCCCTTTCATTCATTGGAGGCTCAGCATCATAGGCATGCGCCGCGGGTGTGCTGAGTGTGCCTGGGCACACCTTAAAGTGTAAGTAAACCCCCCGAACCTTTTCAACCAAGGAAGCTGCCATCTTGGCCTCTGTTTAACCACTTAAGCCCCGGACCTTTAGGCAGCTAAAGGACCCGGCCAGTTTTTACGATTCGGCACTGCGTCGCTTTAACAGACAATTGCGCGGTCGTGCGACGTGGCTCCCAAACAAAATTGGCGTCCTTTTTTCCCCACAAATAGAGCTTTCTTTTGGTGGTATTTGATCACCTCTGCGGTTTTAATTTTTTGCGCTATAAACAAAAATAGAGCGACAATTTAAAAAAATGAATATTTTTAACTTTTTACCATAATAAATATCCCACAAAAATATATAAAAAAAACTATTTTTTTCCTCAGTTTAGTCCGATACGTATTCTTCTACCTATTTTTCGTTAAAAAAAATCGCAATAAGCGTTTATTGATTGGTTTGCGCAAAAGTTATAGGGCTAGATTCAGCAACGATTTACGCCGGCGTATCTTCTTTCTGTATTCAAAAAGCAAGATACGCGGAAATTAGCCTAAGATACGACTGGCATAAGTCTCTTACGCCGTCGTATCTTAGGGTGCATTCTCACGCTGGCCGCTAAGTGGCGCTTCCGTCCTTTCCGGCGTAGAGTATGCAAATTACCTATTTACGCCGATTCACGAACGTACGTGCGCCCGGCGATAGTTTTTTATGTCGTTTGCGTAAGGCTTTTTCGGTGTAACGTTGCTCCTGCTATTAGGTGGCACCGCCAATGTTAAGTATGGACGTCGTTCCCGCTTCTAAATTTTAATTTTTTGCGTCGTTTGCGTAAGTCGTTTGCGAATAGGGCTGGACGTAATTTACGTTCACGTCGAAACCAATGACGTCCTTGTGACGTCATTTGGAGCAATGCACACTGGGATATGTACACGGACGGCGCATGCGCCGTTCGTAAAACACGTCAATCACGTCAGGTCATCACATATTAGCATAAAACACGCCCCCTTCCACATTTGAATTACGCGGGCTTACGCCGGACCCATTTACGCTACGCCGCCGCAACTTACGGAGCAAGTGCTTTGTGAATACTGCACTTGCTCCTGTAAGTTGCGGCGGCGTAGCGGAAATACGATACGCTGCGCCGCTCATAGCGTTTACAAAATAGGGGATAGTTTTATGGCATTTTTATTAATATTTTTTTTTACTACTAATGGCGGCGATCAGCGATTTTTTTCGGTACTGCGACATTATGACGGACACTTCGGACACTTTTGACACATTTTTGGGACCATTGGCATTTTTATAGCGATCAGTGCAATAAAAATGCATTGGATTACTATAAAAATGCCACTGGCAGGGAAGAGGTTAACACTAGGGGGCGGGGAAAGGGTTAAGTATGCTCCCTGGGTGTGTTCTAACTGTAGGGGGGTGGACTGACTAGGGGAAATGACTGATCGCTGTTCATACATTGTATGAACAGAAGATCAGCATTTCTCCCCCTGACAGGACCGGGAGCTGTGAGTTTACACACACAGCTCCCGGTCCTCGCTCTGTAACGAGCGATCGCGTGTGCCCGGCGGCGATCGCACCCCTATTGGCTGCTGGGCGAGGTGACGTATAGCTACGGGCTCTCTCCCAGCAGAGCCGACCTGCCGCCGTAGAACTGCGGCGGCTGGTCGGCAAGCAGTTAAAGTGTAAGCAACCCCCCTGAACCTTTTCAGCCAAGGAAGCTGCCATCTTGGCCTCTGTTTAATCTACTGCCATGATGCTTCACATGTGATCAGTTATGACACCAGCCATAGGATGGTTTGACAGTTTGGTTGAGAGCACAACCAATGGGAGTGTTACATTTCTGGCACGTGCCGGAAATAAAACTTTTATGAATAGCTTACCTCCTGTACCAGATAAATGAAAAGGAGCGCAGCGCTCTCACCAAGGGAGTCTCCTGAGTATAGAAGTACAGTCCTCTATAGGGCGCTCAGGCTGTTGTCTCTTCTGGACAACACTTAGGTAACAGTCAAAATTAGGAAAAGCCGGCAACTCCATTGTCCACATCCAAATGTAAACGTTTATTGGTACATATAAAGAGATGCAAGGGCTGATGCGTTTCGGCACAACACTTTGGTCACAGCATCATTACTGTGCCCAAGGCGGTGTGCCGAAACGCGTCAGCCCTTGCATCTTTTTACATATACCAATAAACGTTTACATTTGGATATGGACATGGAGTTGCCGGATTTTCCCATTTTGACTGTTCCCTCCTGTACCAGGCCTGGGTCCTATCAGTTCAAAAAGGGGGGCCTGGGCACTTGCTGAGCAGGAGGACTGGCTGTACTGCCTTATTACAAACACTGATCCTCACGTTCCTCTACCTGCAGCACTGATGATTTTTTTCTCCTCCTCTTCCTCCCTCCTTCAGCTGTACTGCAGGGGGGTGGGGCTGATAAATATAATTTACTCGTCCCTTCAATTTCTGAATGAACACAGCGATCGGTACCAATTGCTCCTGTGTCCGTTCATCATTTAAGTATAGTAAACCGTGTTTACTATGCTTCAGTTTGTGAATAAATAGGAAGCCCGTAAGTGCTTCCTATTCATTCATCTGTGCAGCTGAGGCTCAGTCTTAAATGTGAGACGTTAGGGGTCTGATATTTCACCAAAGCCCCCCCAACAGGGCACTTAAAAGATTCTTAGAATCAGTTACGCATAGATAAGCATTAGATCCGACAGGCGTAAGGCTCTTACGCTGTCGGATCTTAAATGCAATTTTTGTTTTCGCCGCTAGGTGTCGCCGACATCGTTTTCCCCCGTCGAGTATGCAAATTAGCAAAATACGCGAATTCCCGAACATATGCGCGGTCGACGCAGTGAAGTTACGACGTTTACAATGGATTTTCAACGCGTAATGTTGCCCCTGGGTATATGAGGCGCAGTCAATGTTAAGTGTGGCCGTCGTTCCCGCGTCGAAATTTGAAAATTTACGTCGTTTGCGTAAGTCGTCCGTGAATAGGGCTGGACGCCATTTACGTTCTCGTCGAAACCAATGACGTCCTTGCGACGTCATTTGGAGCAATGCACCCTGGGATATTCTTCGGCCGGCGCATGCGCAGTACGTTCGGCGCGGGAACGCGCCTAATTTAAATGATCCACGCCCCCTACCCGGCTCATTTGAATTAGGCGGGCTTGCGCCGGGGGATTTACGCTACGCTGCCGCAACTTTACAGGCAAGTTCTTTGTGAATAAAGCACTTGCCTGTAAAACTTGCGGCGGCGTAAGGAAAATGACATACGTTACGCCGCCACAGTTTTACGCCCATCTACGAGAATCTGGGCCATAATCTACATAGGAGCTCTGGGCCTGATCCTCAAAAGGGATACGACGGCGTAACTGCTGTTACTCCGTCGTATCCCTGTTCCTAACTATGGAACTGATCCACAGAATCAGTTTTCCATAGATAGGCAGAAGATCCGACATGTGTAAGGGACTTACACTGCCGGATCTTAGGATGCAGTACCGCATCCGCCGCTGGGGGCATTTTGTGTCGAAATGCCGCCTCGGGTACGCAAATTAGCACTTACGGAGATCCACAAAGCTTTTCAGCTTAGTTTTTTCTCTGTAAGTTTTAGTTTGCAAACGCAAAATTAGGGCTGCTTTTACAAGGTGTAAAGTTAGTACACCTTGTAAAAACAGACCTTTCTTGCTAGCGACGCGATTTTTTTTAAATTTTTTTTTTGGCGCCGTATCTTTTTTTTTTCCCCGACGCAACTTTATTGTCCCGTCGCAATCCACAAAGCCCGACGTAACGTAATTTCGCACTATGCACGTCGGGAAAATGACGTCACGAGCATGCGCAGTACGGCCGGCGCGGGAGCGCGCCTCATTTAAATGGGAATCGCCCCCTGGAGAAGAGGAACGCCTTGCACCGGCCGGATTTAAGTTACACCGCTCAAAATTTCTAGGTAAGTGCTTTGTGGATCGGGCACTTAGGTAGAAATTTTGCGGCGGTGTAACTTAAATAGGAAAAATTACGTTACGCCCGCTGGCTGAGGATTTGGCCCTCTGATCCTGTGAACACGACTGGTTTCATGTACCACTGAATAATTGTTTTAAATGTTCAAATTGGAACAAATGCTATGCTGAAGTGTATGGTTATGCTGTACGGATATTTCTGTGTCCTCAATGATATGCTGCCTTTGTTTGTTTTGTTTTTTGTAGCGCATTTTGTGTTTTTTTGTGTCTGTTTTTAATAAAAAATTATCTGATTTAAAAAAAAAAAATGTAAAAATAAATATATATATTTTTTTTAAAGAATAAAAAAAAGTAAATAAATAAATAGGCTTCTCACACCTATGCTCAGCATCATGTGTGCTTTACCCAGGGTGTAGACATGTGCACGTTTCATTTGTTTTTTGTTTTTTTTTCGTAAATTCGAAAATTTGCAATTTGGGAATTCGACATTTCCGGAAATTTTGAAATTCGAAAGTTTGAAAATTTAAAAAAAATTCAAAAAATTTGTAAATTCGGTATTTGGAAAATCCGGAAATTCGAAATTTTTTAAATCCGAAAATTCTAAATAACCAACTAATAATAACTAACTATTAAATTACAGGTATTTGAATTTTCTTTAAAATTTGGCGGTTAGTAAACGTAACGAATACGAAATTATCGGAAGTCATGAATTATCCACAAAAAAAACTAATGCCGCATTTAAACAAATGAAACGGAACTAATTAATAAGTAATTTGTTCCATTCCATTCGTTTAGATGCGGCATTCGTTATTTAGGATAATTCGTAACTTCGGATAAATTCGTATTCGCTACGTTCACTAACAGACAAATTTAAAAGGAAATTCCATTACCTATAATTTTAGGGCTGTTACTGATTAAAATTTTCGTGTTCGATTAATACATTTTTTTTTTAATCGATTAATCGACTAATTTCGATTAATTATAACGCACATACAGATCCAACTACTTTTAGATGATCTCCTTGCATTGCAACTCTGCATTAGTCAGTGGTAAATGTGGTATACACTCTATACAATCACTCGACACCAGTTAGTTTCCACAATCCATGACTTAACTTCACACAAATACGTTTTAAATTCAAACTGTAGAACTGACGCAAGCAATTTTTTCTTATTAAACTTTTAGAAAAACATAGAAAGTTAGTTTAACTTTAACCACATAACCCGCGGACCATATTGCTGGTCAAAGACCAGAGCACTTTTTGCGATTCGGCACTGCGTCGCTTTAACTCACAATTGCGCGGTCGTGCGACGTGGCTCCCAAACAAAATTGGCGTCCTTTTTTTCCCCCACAAATAGAGCTTTCTTTTGGTGGTATTTGATCACCTCTGCGACAATTTTGAAAAAAATGAATATTTTTTACTTTTTACTATAATAAATATCCCCAAAAATATATAATTTTTTTTTTTCTCAGTTTAGTCCGATATGTATTCTTCTACATGGTTTGTGCAAAAGTTATAGCGTTTACAAAATAGGGGGTATTTTTATGGCATTTTTATTAATATATTTTTTTTACTAGTAATGGCGGCGATCAGCGATTTTTTTTCGGTACTGCGACATTATGGCGGACACTTTTGACACATTTTTGGGACCATTGGCATTTTTATAGCGATCAGTGCTATAAAAATGCATTGATTACTATAAAAATGCCACTGGCAGGAAAGGGGTTAACACCAGGGAAGGGGTTAAGTATGTTCCCTGGGTGTGTTCTAACTGTAGGGGGGGTGGATTGACTAGGGGAAATGACTGATCGCTGTTCATACATTGTATGAACAGACGGTCAGGCATTTCTCCCCTGACAGCCCCGGGAGCTGTGTGTTTACACACACAGCTCCCGGTCCCCGCTCTGTAACGAGTGATCACCAGTGCCCTGCGGTGATCGCGACCGCCGGGCACGGGAGTCAGGAGCGAGCGGGGGCCCCTAGTGGCCACTTCCCCTGCCGACGTAGAGCTACGGGCTCTCGCGCAGGAGAGCCGACCTGCCGCCGTAGAACTGCGGCGGCTGGTCGGCAACCAGTTAATTATAAAACTTATCTAGTATATTGACTGTCAGTCACTTTATAGTAGGCAAGTATGCATCACTTTAGCCAGTTACACAGACATATCAGAGTGTTTACATTTTCTGGAAGCAGACATGATCGCATTTTATTGACAATATACCCTGAAGAACTGAACAGTCTTTCGCACGGAACAGATATTGCCGATACACAAAGAATTGTCTGCACAAAACTGCTTAGGACAGGAAAACGATGGTTATTTTTGCCCCCTTCCCCTGATGGAACCTGATGCATCCTCCTGCTCCACAGATGAAAAGGTACCTCAATCCAATGGGTGCAGTTTGCTCGCATCCAGCAGGGTAAGTCTCACTGTCCAGGCTGTCCGGTGACGTCAAGAATTTTGAAATTAAAGATTAATCGAGGAATTCATCTTTAATTTCCCCAGCCCTACTATAATATAATAGTTTAGTAATAGTTAAGTTATTATTAGTTAGCTATTATTTCAGATTTTCAGATTTCCATTCATATTTCCAAATTTTCAGATTTCCGGATCTTCAAATTTTAGAATTTATCGAAATTTGTTAAAAAAACTAATTTGGAACGAAATGAATTGCACATGTCTACAGGGTGGTCTACATGGAGTCTACTTAGGAACCTCCATTCCTCCCGTTATTATCCACTGACATACATAGACTTTGACATTCATCTTACGAAGGGGAACATGTGAAGGAAGGTGAAATATGGCTAACAAAAATAAGAACAGATTAGGAGAGGAAAGAAGAAACATTGACAAATGATGTTTGGAGAGGAGCTCGGTACTCATAGAACTCACCAGGACTTGGGCGCCCGATCCTCACACTGGGGGAGGGGTCGCTGTACGGACCCATCCCGGCCTTACTGATGCACGCGATGCGGAAGGAGTACAGGTGACCCTCGGACAGGTTATGTGTGGAGTAACAGCAGTCAGAAATGTCCAGCGTCAGGGCTCGCCATTCCTCACCTGTGAAAGGGACAAGGATAGGAAATCAGCAAACAAAAATGGAAAGAAGAGGCAAAGGAGGTGAGAGAAGAGGAGAGAAGGAGGGAAAAGGTAGACAAGAGTAAAATAAGTTGGGCAAGAGAGTGAGAGGAGAGAATAGGAGAGTCACCCTAGCGTGAGGAGGAGAAAACAGTGCAGAAGAGAGGGAGAGTAGAAGAGATAGACAAAGAATGGCGAGGAGATGGAGAGGAGGGGTGAGGAGAGGAATTGGAGGGGTGAGTAGAGGGAGCGGAGGGGTGAGGAGAGGAAGTGAAGGAGAGGGAGTGGAGGGGTGAGGAGAGGGAGCAGAGGGGTGAGGAGAGGGAGCGGTGGGGTGAGAGAAGAGGAGAAAGAGAAGAAGAGAAAGGAGATAAGAGTAAAAGAAGTTGGACAAGAGAAAGCGAGAAGGGAAAGAGGAGCAGAAAGAGAGGGAAAGAAAAGAGAGAGGAGAAGAGATGGAGAGGAGAGAGAGAAGTGAGGGGAGGAGATGTGAGAGACAGAGAATGGTCAGGATAGGAGGGGGGAGGAAAGGGAGCTGAGGGGTGAGAAGAAGGAAAGGAAGAATGAGGGTGGGGGGGAGAAGAAGGCGGGAAGGGGTGAGGAGAGGGGGAAGAGGGGTGGGGGGAGGAAGAGGGGATGTGAGGAGAGGGAGGAGTAGGGTGAGGAGAGGGAGAAGAGGGGTGAGAAGAAGGAGGAGGGGTGAGAAGAGGAGGGGTAAAGGGGAGGGATGGGTGAGGAGAGGGAGAGGAGGAGTGAGGAGAGGAAAGAGCGGCGTGGAGAGGAATAAGGGGTGAGGAGAGGAAGGGGAGGGGTGAGGGGAGGGAGAAGAGGGGTGAGGAGAGGGAGAAGAGGGGTGAGAAGGAGGAGGGGTGAGGAGAGGAAGGGGAGGGGTGAGGGGAGGGAGAAGAGGGGTGAGGAGAGGGAGAAGAGGGGTGAGAAGGAGGAGGGGTGAGGAGAGGAAGAGGAGGGGTAAAGGAGAGGAAGGGGAGGGGTGAGGAGAGGGAGAGGAGGGGTGAGGAGAGGGAGAGGAGGGGTGAGGAGAGGAAGGGGAGGGGTGAGGGGAGGAAGGGGAGGGGTGAGGAAAGGGAGAGGAGGGGTGAGGAGAGGAAGGGGAGGGGTGAGGAGAGAAAGGGGAGGGGTGAGGAGAGAAAGGGGAGGGATGAGGAGAGGAGGGGTGAGAAGGAGAGGAGGGGTGAGGGGAGGAAGAAGAGGGGTGAGGGGAGGAAGAAGAGGGGTGAGGAGGGAAAGGAGAAGTGAGGAGTGGAAGGGTAGAGGTGAGGGGAGGGAGAGGAGAGGTGAGAAGGAGAGGAGGGGCGAGGAGAGGTGAGGAGAGGAAGGGTAGAGGGGAGGGGAGGGAGTGGAGGGGTGAGAAGGAGAGGAGGGGTGAGAAGAGGAAGGGGAGGTGTGAGGGGAGGGTTCAGAGGAGGGGTGAGAGGAGGGGTGAGAGGAGAGATGAGTGAAGAAGAGAAAACAGATAAGAGTAAAATTATTTGGGACAGGATAATGAGAAGAAAGAGGAGAGGGGAAGGAGGAGAAAGATGGGGGGGGGGTGAAGAGGAGAGGTAGAAGAGAGGAAAGGAAAAGAGAGACAGGTTATGGTGAGGAGAAGAGGGGTGAGGAAAGGGAGGAGAGGGAGAGGAGAGGAGAGGGAGGGTGAGTTGAAGGGGAGGAGAGCAGAGAAAGAGAGATGTGTTGTTAAAGATGAGGAGGAGACAGAAGAAAAGACTACATAAGAGGGAGAGGAGAAGAAAAGAGAGAACGGAGAAAATTGGAGAGGAAAGGAGAGATGGAAATAAAAAGGAAAGGTAGAGGAAAGGGGAGAGGGCACAGGAGACAGTTTTGTTGGAAAGGGAAGGAACAGAAAAGAAAATGGAGAAGGAAGGAGGGAAGGAAGAACTCGCCCTCTTTTCTGTACTGGAGGAAGTAGGTGACGGGGGTGTTGGACTCCACAGGTTTCCATACGAGGAGCGCTCCATCCCGGTACACCTGAGCAACATCAGGGCTGGTGGGACAGCACGGGATTTCTGAAAGCAGAGGAGTTTCTAATTCATAAATATATTGAGTTCCTTGCCCTGTCTATATATGTTATACTCATACATTTTTCAACTGCCGGAGCGCCACTATAACGATCACTTACCGGCTTTTTTTAAAATGCAGCAGGTGGAGGCACTGCCAAGAAGGTTGGTGGCCACACAAGCGTAGATGCCAAAATCTTGGGAGTTGACCACCAGGATGGTGAGAAGATGATAGTTCTTCAGGGTGGAGGAGATGAGGACTCGCTCATTACTCTGAATGGTGACCCCATCTGGAACGAGAGGGAACAGTCACTGGTGAGGATTGGAGCTGTAGTTCCACACCAGTAAAACATTGACTTTTTTTTACCAATCTAGAAATGTAAACAGTACAATTCCAATTCAATTAACCACTTAAGCCCCGGACCTTTAGGCAGCTAAATGCCCAGGCCAGGTTTTGCGATTCGGCACTGCGTCGCTTTAACAGACAATTGCACAGTCGTGCGACGTGGCTCCCAAACAAAATTGGCGTCCTTTTTTCTTTTGGTTGTATTTGATCACCTCTGCGGTTTTTATTTTTTGCGCTATAAACAAAAATAGAGCGACAATTTTGAAAAAAATTCAATATTTTTTACTTTTTGCTATAATAAATATCCCCAAAAACATATATAAAAATGTTTTTTTTCCTCAGTTTAGGCCGATACGTATTCTTCTACATATTTTTGGTAAAAAAAATCGCAATAAGTGTTTATCGATTGGTTTGCGCAACATTTATAGTGTTTACAAAATAGGGGATAGTTTTATTGCATTTTTATAAAAAAACATTTTTTTACTACTATTGGCGGCGATCAGCGATTTTTTTCGTGACTGCGACATTATGGCGGACACATCGGACAATTTTGACACATTTTTGGGACCATTGTCATTTTCACAGCAAAAAATGCATTTAAATTGCATTGTTTATTGTGAAAATTACAGTTGCAGTTTGGGAGTTAACCACAGGGGGCGCTGAAGGAGTTAGGGTTCACTTAGTGTGTGTTTACAACTGTAGGGGGGTGTGGCTGTAGGTCTGACGTCATCGATCGAGTCTCCCTATAAAAGGGATCACTCGATCGATGCAGCCACCACAGTGAAGCACGGGGAAGCCGTGTTTACATACGGCTCTCCCCGTTCTTCAGCTCCGGGGAGCGATCGCGATGGAGCGGCTATAAACGAATAGCCGCGCCGTCATCCCGGATCGCTCCCCGATGGAACCCGACCGCCGCACGCAGCGGGGGGGGGTCCCGATCGGACCCCCACCCGCTAGAAGGCAAGGACGTATATATACGCCCATCTGCCTGTACGTGCCATTCTGTGGACGTAAATAGGTGCGCGGCGGGCGTTAAGTGGTTAAATAACACATTGCCCAGTAAAATTGAAAAAAAAAAAAATCTTCATCCCATGCAGGAGGGAATGTGTTTCGAGGTATAGGGTCTCTTTCTCAAGCCTTGAGAACCTCTACACATTGAAACGCGTCGCCTGCTTCCCTGGACTCCCAACAGATAAAGCCTGATTAACCCCTTGACCGCCAGAAGATTTATCCCCCTCACTGACCAGGCCATTTTTTGCGATACGGCACTGCGCTACTTCAACTGACAATTGCATGTCATTCGTTATAATCGAAATTCGTAAATTAAAAAATTTGTAAATTCCAAAATTCATAGGCCCGGATTCACGTAGCACTTACGCCGACGTATCTCGAGATACGCCGCGTAAGTGTAACGATGCGCCGTCGTATCAGTGCGCTGTGCCCATAGAACTAGATATGCCTGAAAATAGGCTTCTTACGACCGACGTAACTTGCCTACGCCGGCGTATCTTGGGCGCATATTTACGCTGGAGGCATATGGGAAATTTGATTCCCATATGCAAACGAGTGAGATACGCCGATTAACGAACGTACTTGCGCCCGGCGCATTAATATACGCTGTTTACGAAAGTCGTACGTCCGGCGTAAAGTTAAGCCTCATAAAGCAGGGGTAAGTCATGTTAAGGTATGGACCAGGGAACAGCCGTCGTCGTTTACGTAGTAGTACGTGAATAGGGCAGGGCGTAGGTTACGTCACGTCGTAGGCAGTGATTCGGCGTATCTTATGGAGTATTTCCGACGTGATTCTGACGCATGCATACTGGGATGCGTCCACGGGACGGCACATGCGCCGTTCGTTCGCCCCATCATTTGCATGGGGTCACGCTTCATCTCAATGGATTACGCCCACCTTCCACCTACTTTGAATTAGGCCGGCTTACGCCGAGGAATTTACGTTACGCCGGCGCAACGTTGGGAGCGAGTGCTTTGTGAATACTGTGCTCGCCACTCTGCTATACGTCGGCGTAGCGTATATCTGATACGCTACACCGGCATAACTAAGCGCTGCTCTACGAGAATCCGGGCCATAAATTCTAAAATCCGAGGATCTGAAAATCCAGAAATTCTTCACATTTTTAGATTTTCGTTCTTTTAAATTTTCGTTCCTATTTTCAGATTTACGATATTTTCTAATTTACGTATTTACGAGTTTACAAATTTTCAAATTTACATATTTACGTATTTACAAATTTTTGAATTTACATATTTACGAATTTTAGAATTTAAATATTTACGCATTTTCTAATTTACATATTTACGTATTTACGAATTTTCAAATTTACATATTTACGTATTTATGAATTTTCTAATTTACATATTTACGTATTTATGAATTTTCTAATTTACATATTTATGAATGTTAGAATTTACATATTTACAAATTTTCGAATTTACATATTTACGTATTTATGAATTTTCGAATTTACATATTTACGTATTTACGCATTTTTGAATTTACGAATTTACTTATTTACGTATTTATGTATTTCCAAATTTACAAATTTCCGTATTTACGAATTTTCGAATCTACGTATTTCCAAATTTACTTATTTCCTTATTTACGAATTTTCGAATCTACGTATTTCCAAATTTACTTATTTCCGTATTTACGAATTTTCGAATCTACGTATTTCCAAATTTACTTATTTCCGTATTTACGAATTTCCGTATTTTCAAATTTACGAATTTCCGTTTTTCAAAATTTTCGAATTTCCGTATTTACAAATTTTCAAATTTACGTATTTACGAATTTACGTATTTTCGAATTGACATATTTACATATTTACGCATTTTCAAATTTGCGTATTTACGAATTTTCGAATTTACTTATTTCCGTATTTATGTATTTCCATATTTACGAATTTCCGTATTTACGAATTTTCGAATCTACGTATTTCCAAATTTACTTATTTCCGTATTTACGAATTTCCGTATTTCCAAATTTTCAATTTTACGAATTTCCGTATTTCCAAATTTTCGAATTTCCAAATTTACGTATTTACGAATTCACGAATATTCATTAAAGGTCTTCGTTATTCTTATATTTACAAATTTCTCAAAATTCATTAAAAAAACTAATTCGGCACAAAGCTAATTGCTAGTGCTGCTCACGAATATTCGTATTGCGAATATTCGGCTCGAATATGGCATATTCGAGTATTCGCGATATATTTCGAATTTCGCGGTGAATATTCGCGATTCGGAATATTCGCATTTTTTCAATTTTATTTTTAAAACAGATCACATCCTATCGACGTCTAAAAGCATTGCTGGTATGATTAGAGACCCTGGGCCGAGTAGCTAAGCTGAGGTGATCCTTTTATGTTGCCGAATTAAAAAAAAAAAAAATTGCGAATTTTCGCTATTGCGAATGCGAAAATGATTGCGAATTTTCGATAACTGTGGTAGGAGAACTCTGATTGTCTCTGATGCAAAAGGGGGGGGGCTTTGTGTATGTTTCTGTTATTAATATTTGTATGTTTGATATTATTTTTTTTTGTAAGAAGGAAAAAATTGCGCATACCTTAAAAAAGGGGAGAATACAGCAGCAACTCAAAAATGTTATACAACATAAATTAATACAAGACAGAAAATGGAGTCGCTCTACAAGAATAAAAAATATGTCTAGTGACAAGACATGTGGGCAAATTATAAAATAAGCAAGCGCAAATAACTTGTGAAATACACAGTGAAACAAATATATAAAGAAATATAGTCCCAATAATAGAAAAATAATCTTTCATAAAAATGTCTTTGATATGTGAAGTGAAAAAAAGTCCAAAGCATGCAGCATGAACGTGTTCAATCTTCAAGGTGTTTGATTGACAAACGGCTGTGACAGATGGATAGAGTAAAGAATCACCACCAATGCAAAACACTTTTTATTTTCTATTGTAAAATATCACGAATATTCTGAGCCAATCAGAGTGCTCCTACAGCATTTGTCGAAATTGCGCAGTAAATATCGCATTCGCATTTTGCGAAATTTCGAAAAAATATCAAGAATATTCTGAGCCAATCAGAGTGCTCCTACCGCAGTTATCGAAAATTCGCAATTATTTTCGCATTCGCAATAGCGAAAATTCGCAATCATTTCATTTCGATAAAATATCACGAATATTCGAATTTAGCGAATATATCTCGAATATTCGACTATATATTCGAGATATATCGCGAAATCGAATATGGCGTATTCTGCTCAACACTACTAATTGCACATGTCTAGAGCACATGTGGAAGGCTGCTGGGGGTTTAGCAAACAGGAAGTATTGTTACTGGCGGGATCTCGAGGGGGGAGGGAGGAACCACGGGAGGCAAAAAATATAAGCAGACTAAACCTCAGCTTTAAGCAGAGGTGGCTCTAGGCTGTGTGTGGCCTTAGGCGTAACTTGAGGCCCCCACTCACGCCCGTAATGGAAAAAATTAAAGCCATAAAAATTAACTGCATAAATTGCATATATTAAGAGCCTTAAAGTGCTGGTGTCGGTGCACTCTTTCTCAGCACTGGCGTCAGCGTGTTTTCAGTGTTGGTGTCGGGACACTTTTTCTCAGTGCCCCCCCCCCCTCATGGGAGATGAAGGGGGTCCCTGTCCCAAGGGGGAGATGAATGGAGTCCATTCGAAGCCCTGTATACTCACCCCGTCCTCCAGTCACCCGGGTGTTGCTATTCCTACCCACCTCTAGCTTTTTAATTCGGCAAATTAGGTGGTCGCGAGGCCCCTGTGGGTGCGCGGCCTTAGGCGACCGCCTAATTTGCCTAATTAGAGAGCCGCCTCTGGCTGTAAGTTTTAATGAAAGGTGATTTTTTTTATTGTTGTTTCACACAGACAGAATGGCTTCCAAACTAGAAATTTAGTTCACCTTTAAACCATTCTACGTTGGTCACCGACTGCGCCGTTCTACAGGATAATGTCACCAAGTGACCCACCACCACCGTCTGGTCTGTCAGTTCCTCCACAAAAGCCGGTGCTGCAAAGATAGAGAAATGATAATAAACAGGAAAATTATCTGTACATGGCTTCATCACTCTGACATATTTCAGGTCTGTATGGTCTCAGTGTAGCCAATCAGCGTATTTCTCAGATACACTACGCCGCCGTAACTTAGAGCGGCAGGTCCCGTATTCAGAAAGAACTTGCGCTCTAAGTTACGGTGGCGTAGTGTAAATGGGCCGGCGTAAGCTAGGCTGGTAGGGGGCGTGTTGTATGTAAATGATTCGTGACCCCACATAAATGACGCGCTTAACGAATGGCGCATGCTCAGTATCACGTCGAATTTTCAAAGTAAATTACGCTCGCTCAATGCTTAGTCGACGTGAACGTTACCTACGCCCAGCCCCATTCACGGACGACTTACGCAAACGACGTAAAACGTCCGACGTCCATACTTAACATATAGCAGGGGTAACTTTACGCCGGTCAGACGCCTTACGTAAACGACGTATATTGATACGCCGGGCGCAACTACGTTCGTGAATCGGCGTATCTTACTCATTTGCATATTTTTTTATGGGAACGCCGAATGCGTCCAGCGTAACTATGCGCCAACGATACGCCGGGGTAGGCAAGTTACGTCGGACGGCTGAAGCCATGTTTTCAGGAGTATCTAGCTTTGTGAATCGGCGTAAAGATGCGATGGCGCACATTTTAAATTACGTCGGCGTATCTGGAGATATGCCACCGTATCTCCTTTCTGAATCCGGCCCCCAATGTTTAGAATTTTTTATACACCATAGTAACCCTATACAGAGCATTTGGAGTACCGCCATTATTACCTTTCTCCTTTCCTGAAAGGGAGGGGAGTCTGAAGGAGGACAGTCCTTTCTTCTTGGGTGGCACAGATACTCCGATGGTAGCGGCTTGTTCAGGTGCAGGGACTTTATGGACTTCAGATGTGCCTGTGGCTAAAAGCAGTTATTGTCAATCAGAAATCACATTCAATTGATAATACAATGCTGTGCTACCTTATATCAGATGGACTGCCAGCTAATACAGCAGATCAGTGCTCTGAACATGACGGTTATGAACTAAGCCTGACGGTTTTGCACCTTTAGGTAAGTACAGTAAAACTTTGGATTGCGAGCATAATTCGTTCCTGAACAGTGGCGGCCCAAAAAAAAGAGAAAAAAAAAACGGGCCCTTTAAGACTTTAAGAATCACATTCTGCAGCACCGCCCCCTCTGTCTCTCGCAAATAACATACATTCATGCATTGCATGAATGTATGTTATTGTTGCCAGCTGACGCTGGTCTATTCAGGTGGCCGGACATAGGGCGTCGGCTACCTGAATAACGGCAGCTGGTTGGCTGTGCGGAAGTGCCTATCAGAGCCAGCGCCTCTGATAGGCTTTCCGAGTACAGCCCTCGGCTCCCGGATGTCTTATCCTCGGAACGTACGGGGGCTGCGTCCCTTGGATAAGACTGACGGCCGTCTCAGCCAATCAGGTTCACCGATTCTGGTTATCGGTAACCTGATTGGCTGAAGCGTCATCGAGGGCGGGAGAAGACATTGAGGGACGTGGAAGCAGAAAGGTAAGTGCATTTTACAGGGCACAGCGTCGACAGTGGGCACAGAGGCGACAAAGGGCACAGTGGCATCAATTAAAGGGCACAGTGACATGCACAGTGACATCAATGGGTACAGTGGTGACAAAGGGCACAGTGGTGACAATGGGCACAGTGGCAACAATTAAAGGGCACAGTGACATGCACAGTGGCAACAATGGGCACAGTGGCGACAATTGAGGGGCACAGTGGCTGCGTTTGATGGCATGGCACAGTTGTGACAATTGATGGCACAGTGGCCTCATTTGATGGGCACAGTGAGGCTGCAATTTTTTTATTTTTTTTTGTTCCCCCCCCCAAAAAAAATTTGGAGCACCAGCCGCCACTGTTCCCGAAACATGCTTGTAATCCAAAGCACTTGTATATCAAAGCGAATTTCCCCATAAGAAATAATGGGAACTCAGATGATTCGTTCCACAACCATTTATTCATAAGTCCTTCGGTTTATAGTCCATATAAAAAGATTGTAGCAATGTGATAGGTTGTGTAACCATAAAATGTCCATCTACAAATGGAAGCCTCCACAAGGGGATTAGAAGGAGAATCCGACCCCCCCCACCCGGCAGGGATTGTGTATGCCGTGTCCGAGCAGAGGCCGGTTATATATACCCTACTGGAGGCTCTCATCCCCAGGCCAGGCCAGTGAGCCCGGTGAGCAAAACACCTGGAGCGGAACTTCAGCCTGGGATTGGAGTTGGGAGGAGGCAGGGAAGAGGGAGATTGGGAGGGGGGCCGAGTCGCTGCACCTTGGGCCTCTGGGATGTACTTGCCCCCTGGGCCAAAGGTCGTCAGTCAGCCCCTGATCCTGTCTCTGTGACATCTGAACAAGAAATATGGGGTGTGGACGTACCTGGGACAACCACCTGGGCAGACTTAATAGACCACTTGGGCTTTTTTTCACCATCATTCTTCTATTTTTCTGGATAAGTATTGACAGCAATAAAAACATTGTGACAAGTTCTAATTCTTCCTTAGGGCTCTTTCACACGGGTGGCCCGTTCAGGTCCGCCTGCCAGTTTTTTAGGCGGACCTGAACGGGAGCTCCGTGATCCTCTATGGAGCCACGGATGTCAGCGGTGACATGCCCGATGACATCTGACCCGTTCCGATCCGCCAAAGTGTGACGGAGGAAAAACCTACTTTTTCATCTGTCTGGTGGATCGGATTGGGTGAACACGGACAGACGGTCCCTGTTCATCCGATCCCCCCCATAGGGGAGAGCGGAGAAAAGACAGAGCGGTCCCTGCACAGTGTGAGGGGACTGCCCTGTCATCCGCCAGCTCAGCGGGGATCAACGGAGCGATCCCCGCTGAGCAAGCGGAGGTTCACGGGGCGGATCATTACTGATCCGCCCCGTGTGAAAGTGGCCTAACTGTACAAAAGCTGCATATATTTTTTTTATGTGTCCCCAATGGAGAGATTTTCCATCACTTCCTGATCTGACATAACCCTGCAGAGACTCTAGCCCAGGCATGTCCAAAGTCCGGCCAATTGCAGCCCGCGTTCCGGTTTCAAGCGGCCCCACCGGTAATTTGGATATATATATATATATCTTCTGTGGCCCTCAACGAATCCCCACAAAAGATATATACCTGTGTTTATTGGTGCCTCGGAGGATACAGAGAGGGGATGGGATGAGTGCTGGCAGATTACATACAGGAGAATCTCTGGTTTACTCTGCGGCCTCTAATAGGAAGTCCCATCTCCTGGGCTGCCATTGGACGACTGTTCTGTCTATCAAAGGAGGCGGGACTTTGTATTAAAGAGGCCAACGAGTAAACAGGAGTCCTGTATGTAATCTTATCGTCCCGTCCGCCTCCCTGTCCCCTTCGAGGCTGCAGATGGGCATCGATTAGGCTACACTGATGACACTGGTGAGGCTGCATTCATGGCACTGGTGAGGCTGAAGATGGGCACTGATTGGGCTATATTGATGGGCACTGACCCTTATTTTGGTTCACAGTTCTTTTATAGAGAATTCTTGTTGGGCCGTGTATTAGTGCTTGGACAAACACACTAATGCCCCGTACACACCATCACTTTATGTGATAAAAAAAAACGACACTTTCTGTGAAGTAAAAAATGACGTTTTTGAAACTTAAATTTTCAAAGACGAAGTTGCCTACACACCATCGTTTTCTCACAATGTTCTTGCAAAGTGAGGTTACGTTCCACCACGTTTTACCATTGAAGCTTGCTTCATAAGTAGCTTCTGGGCATGCGTGGATGAAAAAACGTCTTAGAAAACGACGTTTTTTGCTACACACGGTCAATTTCTGTGAAGTAAAAAGTGCACTTTTGAAAAACGACACATAAAATTGAAGCATGCTTCAATTTTTTTTGGTCGTTTTTTACAAGACATAAAACGACGTTTTCCCCCACACACAGTCAATTAAAGTGACGTTTTTAAAAACGTCATTTTTTTTCATCACATAAAGTGATGGTGTGTACGCGGCATTAGGTTCAAAGAGTGTCAGGAAAAATGGTCGGCCCTCACACATGTTCACTTCATCAAATCTGGCCCTCTTTGAAAAAAGTTTGGACACCCCTGCTCTAGCCCTTGCCCACACTAGCCCTTTAATTCATAGACGGCCTACTTATGTAACTCACCATCTTTTCCATTCCCTTGCCTTTTTTTGATGATTCGCGAAATGTTAGCAACCGAAGCTTTGACTTTCTGTTTCAGACTGGACTCTGAGGATTTCGTCTCCGACTTTCCATTATGTCGGAAGAGTTTAATGCGTTTCCTGGAGGATTTGCGCTCCTTCAGTGCAGTCTTGCCAGGATCAGAGGGCTGCAATGGTTGTAGGGGAATAGCAGTCTTTGTGTCCTTTGCTGCTCCTTTCACTGAGGTTTCCATTGCCGCTTCGCTAAGGTCTTTTGCGGGCTGTGAATTTTTTTCAGTGGTAAAGTGTTGCTGAAACGTTAAAATATCATAAAAATCGTTGAGATGAGTAGATTCCAAATCAAATGGAACCAGCTTCATTTTGTTGGAATCATTTGAAGATGCATCACGATGGATCCCTCCAATCTCCACAAGCGATACTTCTGAATGGCGTCCAGTTTCCTCCAAGTCAGAGAAGTTATCAGACCTCCTCCCTGTCCCGGAGCTATCAGAATGAGAAATAAAGGTTTTGCTAGAACTGCAACTTTCTACGGTGAACTCTTCAAAGTGTTCAAGGGGTGCAGGTGACACTCGAGCCTGAGATAGAGATTCATAATAGCTGCACTGTGAGATTGATACAATTGGTGGTTCTTTTATAGGTTCGTCCAAAGGACTGGGCTCTGTTTCCATGGCTTGCAACTCTCCCCTGAAATTTCCAACATCTTGCAGTTCTGGTGGTTCCTTGGTTTGATCAACTAAGGATGGAAAAGTTGGGTCTACTTGGCTTGTTTCCCTTTGTTCGTTGACCAACACCTCCATCTCTTCGGACAAAGAAGACATCTCACCAACAAGTTCATCTATAGTGGCACATTGATCGTCGGTATATGCCGAAAACGGCAAGTCTTTGCCGGGAATTTGCATGCTATCTCCCAGAACAGTTATTCCACTTTCTAATGTTTGAGCCAAAGAAACAAAGAAATTGGCGTCTCTCTCAAACGTTTGGTCTACGCATGGCTTTAATTTGTGTTCATGATCAGGTCTGTCTGGGATAACTAATTCCGTTGGAGTTCTGTCTGGAAAGACTGAATCCAGCACAGGTTCTGGTTGCATCATCACTGTGGGACATTCTGCAACTTCTTGGATTGTGATGTCCTTTGATAAGGATAAAATGTCTCCAGCACCTTGGTGTATCACTGCTAGTCTTGAATTGTCTTCCCTAAAGTGAACAAGCTGGATTTGTCCTTCACAAATCTTAGTCACTTCTTCTCCCTCCTCGTCTTTTGGGAAGAATTTATTAACTCTATCAGGTATCCTTTCTACTGGAGCATCGGAGACAAGGAATTCATTTCTCCGGGAGGTTGTGTGGACGGTAAACTTCACTCCAGTTTGTAAATCTGTAGGCTGCTCCTTTTCTTGAGAGGCTTTTCTTGGAGATTGAGGTGTTGGACATACATCTGTATCTTTTATCACCACTGAGGAAGTTTTTGCTACCGATTCCGACTCTGTAATTTGTTTTGGCTTAATAAAAGCGATTATTGTACTTTCTTCTCCTCCCAGCACGGCAGACGATGACTTTGCTCTACATTCAGCGTTATCTTGTAAAGGTTGTTGATGGAACACTGCGATAATGGTATTTTCTCTATCGGAAGGTGGTGCTGAAAGAGGCCTCTGCGTTGAAGTTACCTTCGGAGGTGCAGTCCAGTACTCTTCAGAATGCGGTTTCGTGATGGCGGTATCCGATTTGTTAAGTGCATCTCTTGACGTTTTTGTGGAAATGTGATCTTTCTCTTCCACAACCGTTCCTTTGTAAACACTCAAGGGTCTTGATCTGTTGTCATCCAGGGAACGACTTCTGCTGGAAACTTTAAAGGAAGACCTTAACGATACTTTTGCCAGGTCAAAAGATGCTGATTTTTTCAGGGAGCCCATTTGGTCCATCTGGGAGGAATCCTGAGACAGTATTCCCTGCTCCATTGCAAATTGCTCCAACAACGGCTCCCGTAATCCACTCAAAATTTTTTGTGAGTAACCGGCTTTCATTAAACTCCTACGTGCTCGTTCCCTGTGCTTGATGAAGTCTTTATCCTTTGATGTGGCATCTCTGGGAGCTGTACCATGTCCTTCACCAGCCTGGTTGTAAAAAGTGCTATTTATGATACTCTGCCTTGGTACACAAACTAATGATGGTTTTTCGGCTCCTCTTGGAATCAGTAAAGCGCTGTCTGCCGAAGTCCCTCTAATAAAAGACCCGGTTTTGGCTTTTTTGGAAGCTAGGCCGCCAACTTCGATAGTTGCAGCTCTGTACAACGGTAGAACTCCTGGTGACGTTTCTACGGAATGAACCAACATTTTTTCATCATCTTTCAGATCTTCTTGGCTTTCGCTCAACCCAGAAGCCTTATCATGCTCTCTTTTAGTTCCAATCATCGGAGAGGTGTCATGAACCGTTACATCTTTGCTCTCCATATTTTCTTCTTCTTGAGGTATGCATTTGGTGTCTTTGTCCATTTCAGGTTTGGGGGTGGATGGCTGTTGAAGGCCGTCTTTTTCAGACATTTTGAAAATAGACAAGTGCAATTCCAGAGAAGGGTTACAGTCCCTGGCGGTAGGGCTGACATCGCTCTCATTATCGGAAGAGGAACCGCTACTACTAGAAGAACTGCTGCATTCCACTAAATGCCGTGGCACGCCCAATGACGTACTCTCCTGCTTTCCATTCAGAAGCTCCGGAATCGACCTCATCACCAGGATGGATTTGTAGCACATCAGCGAGCGCTGAAAACAAAGGCAAGAGTAATAGTGATAATTAATTCAAACACAAATCTTAATGCATATAAAATATACAATCATTGATTATTATTAATTAAAGGGGTTGTAAAGCTTTGTGTTTTTTCACCTTAAAGCGGGGGTTCACCCTTAGAGGGCACTTTTTCCCCATAGCTGGATGCTCGTTTTCTCTAGGGGAATCGGCTATTTGTTTTAAAATATGTGCAGTACTTACCCGTTTACGAGATGCATCCTCTCCGTCGCTTCCGGGTATGGGCTGCGGGAATGGGCGTTCCTTCTTGATTGACAGTCTTCCGAGAGGCTTCCGACGGTCGCATCCATCGCGTCACGATTTTCCGAAAGAAGCCGAACGTCGGTGCGCAGGCGCAGTATAGAGCCGCACCGACGTTCGGCTTCTTTCGGCTACGAGTGACGCGATGGATGCGACCGTCGGAAGCCGCTCGGAAGCCTGTCAATCAAGAAGGAACGCCCGCTCCCGAAGACCCATACCCGGAAGCGACGGAAGAAGATGCAGCTCGAAAACGGGTAAGTACTGCTCATATTTTAATACAAATAGCCGATTCCCCTAGACCGAACGAGCAGGAATCTAAGGGGAGAACAAAAAATTTTTAATAAATGGGTGAACTCCCGCTTTAATGCATCTTATGCATTAAGGTGAAAAAACACCTTACAGTCACCGGCCCCCCTGAGCCCCCGTTTTACTTACCTGAGCCCCGAATCTCTGTGGGCGCGATCCCGCATTGCTTTCCCCAGCTCTTGTTGGCTCTTCAGTGGCTAGATCGATAGCAGCGCAGCCATTGGCTCCTGCTGCTGTCAATCAAATCCAATGACGTGGCCGCCGGTAGGCAGAGCCGAGTCATACAATTGGCGGCTATGTATGCTGATTGTATAGCACGGGAGTGCGCCCGCAAGCTAACCCCCTCAGGAGAGACATTCCCGGAGGGGGTTAGCTCTTGCGGGGAGGAGCCGCGAGAGCCGTCGTGGGACCCCAGAAGAGGACGATTGAGGCCACTGTGCAAAACGAACTGCACAGTGGAGGTAAGTATGACAGGTTTGTTTTAAAAAAAATAATAATATTTGAACCTTTACAACCCCTTTAATTTACACAGAACCATCATCTCAATGCACTGTTTAAAGTGAATAATTATAGCAAAAGAGGAATATATAGGTAATAAAATTATAACATACATATAAGGCGAGTGTTTCCAGTTATTTAGTAAAATGAGTCCTACTCATATAAGCTGACATTCTACCACAGCTACTTTCAACCAGTGTTCCATGAAACCATAGGGTTCCTCCAAGGGTGGCTAAGGGTTCCTTGACCTGTGGCTAACAGACCCCTCATCTGATGGTACCTGCATTGTTGTAGGCCAGGGGTCTCCAAACATTCTAAACAAAGGGCCTGTTTATTGTCCTTCAGACTCTTGGAGGGCCGGACTTTGACCAGCGGGAGTAGAAAGTTTCCTGGCATCATTGGTAGTGAACATCTAGTATTAGGGGGAGGAATAGTGCCCCATTGCTGGTATCATAGGGAGTAATAGTGCTTTATTAGTTGTGTCAGTGGGAGAAATGGTGCTCCATTGTCGGTGTCAGATGGCAGAATAGTGTTTTGTATCAGTGGGAGGGATAGTGCCCCAAGGGACAGATAAAGGCAAGCAAAGGGCCGCATCCGGCCCTCGGGCCGCAGTTTGGAGACCACTGCAAGGGAGTTATTCTGGCCACCTCTGTAAATGGAGGGGCATTATTCCCACTTACCACCACCAATGTAAAGGACATATTCCCAATGACTCCTGATAAACTTATCTTACCAGAGGTTCCCTGAGACCTGAAAATCATTTCAAGGGTTCCTCTGGGGTAAAAAATATTGAGAAAGGCTGGTGTACAGAATATATTTTCTAGAACATTTCTTTAAGCAGATCTCTTTTTGACTTTCAATCTGACAAATATGTCACTTAACCACTTAAGACTCGGACCAATATGCAGGTTAAGGACCTGGCCCCTTTCTGCGATTCGGCACTGCGTCGCTTTAACTGACAATTGCGCGGTCGTGCGACGTGGCTCCCAAACAAAATTGGCGTCTTTTTTTTCCCCACAAATAGAGCTGTCTTTTGGTGGTATTTGATTACCTCTGCGGTTTTTATTTTTGTTGCGCTATAAACAAAAATAGAGCGACAATTTTGAAGAAAATGCAATATTTTTTAAGTTTTGCTATAATAAATATCCCCCAAAAAATATATAAAAAAAACATAGTTTTCCTCAGTTTAGGCCGATACGTATTCTTCTACATATTTTTGGTGAAAAAAAAATCGCAATAAGCGTTTATCGATTGGTTTGCCCAAATTTTATAGCGTCTACAAAATAGGGGATAGTTTTATGGCATTTTTAGTAATATTTTTTTTTTTTACTAGTAATGGCGGCGATCAGCGATTTTTTTCATGACTGCGACATTATGGCGGACACATCGGACACTTTTGACACATTTTTGGGACCATTGTCATTTTCACAGCGAAAAGTGCTATCAAAATGCATTGTTTACTGTGAAAAGTGCTATAAAAATGCACTGATTACTGTGAAGATGACAATGGCAGTGAAGGGGTTAACCACTAGGGGGGCGTGGCTGGACGGGTGACGTCACCGATTGTCGTTCCCTATAACAGGGAACAGACGATCAGTGACACTGCCACAGAGAAGAACGGGGAAGGTGTGTTCACACTCACCTCTCCCCGTTTTTCAGCTCCTGTGATTGATCGCGGGACACCGGCGGCGATCGGGTCCACGGGTCCCGCGGTCACGGAGGCTCGGACCGGGTCACGAGCGCGCACGCACGCGCGTAACCCACAGCTGGGCTCTTAAAGGAGACGTACCTGAACGTGCCTGTGCCCAGCCGTGCCATTCTGCCAACATATATCAGCTTTAGGCGGTCCCTTAAGTGGTTAAAGTGTATTTCTCAACCTTTCTTTTTACCCTAGAGCGGTTGTCTCCAATCTGTGGCCCTTGACCCCTGGCCCTGATACCAACAATGGGCCATAATTCGCCTCATTGACACCAATGAAGGGGCACAATTCATCCCAATTGCACCAATGATGGGACTGGATTCCTCCAAATGACACCAACAATGGGGCCCCATTACTCCAATGATGGGACACAATTCCCCCATATGACACCAACAATGGGTCCCAAAGGCACCTGTAATGGGGCACAATCCCTCCCACTGACACCAATGATAGGGCACAATTCCTCCCACTTCCTCCCACTGACACCAATGCTGTAGGCGGGGCACAATTCCTCCCACTGACACCAATGCTGTAGGCGGGGCACAATTCCTCCCTCTGACACCAATGGTGGGGCACAATTCCTTCCACAGATTCCAAAGATGGGGCATTGTTTTTTTCCCCACTGACATCAGGACCTTTTCTACTTCCAATGGACTCATTCCGGCCTCCCTAAAGTCAGAAGAACAGTAAAGTGGCCCCTTGTTTAGAAAGTTTGGAGACCCCTGCCCTAGAGGAATCATTGAAATAAACGTCAGGTCTCAGGGAACCCCCTGCTTAAATAAATTCTTGGGGGACAGTGAGAAGAATCACCCTTAAATTGGTGGTTAGTGGGAAGAATATCACCCAGAATGCCACCCTTTTCAAGCAGTTGAAAAGACCATTGATGTCAGGCTGCCGGCTTTACCAAGTGGCGTTGGACCCAGAACTATGCATGTATCATCAAATGGAAGGTCGATCGCCCACAGCTCAAGGAACACCTAACAACCTTTGGAGGGACCCTAGGGTTCCATGGACTCCTTGTTGAGAATTGACTTGTCTAGACAAAACAATAAAGTAAAAAGAAGGCATATTCAGGCCCAGATTCTTAAAGGGCTTACGACGGCGCAACGCCATGTACACCGTCGTAAGTTCTAATCTGGGCTATCGTATCTATGCGACTGATTCTTAGAATCAGTTACGCATAGATAAGCATTAGATCCGACAGGCGTAAGTCTCTTACGCCGTCGGATCTTAAATGCATTATTTTTTTTGGCCGCTAGGTGTCGCCTCCGTCGTTTTCCCCGTCGAGTATGCAAATTAGCTAGATACGCGAATTCCCGAACGTACGCGCAGCCGACGCAGTGAAGTTACGACGTTTACATTAGGCTTGTCCTGGCGTAAAGTTGCCCCTGGGTATATGAGGCGCAGCCAATGTTGAGTATGGCCGTTGTTCCCGCGTCAAAATTTTTACATTTACGGCGTTTGCGTAAGTCGTTCGTGAATGGGGCTGGACGCCATTTACGTTCACGTCGAAACCAATGACGTCCTTGCGACGTCATTTGAAGCAATGCACCCTGGGATATTCTTCGGACGGCGCATGCGCAGTACGTTCGGCGCGGGAACGCGCTTAATTTAAATGCTCCACGCCCCCTAACCGGCTAATTTGAATTAGGCGGGCTTGCGCCGGGTGATTTACGCTACGCCGCCGCAACTTTACAGGCAAGTTCTTTGAGAATAAAGCACTTGGGCCAGATTCAGATAGGTTAGCGGATCTTTAGATCTGATTTATTCAGAAAGCACTTGCCTGTAAAGTTGCGGCGGCGTAGCGTAAATCTAATTCGGCGGCTAGGGGGCGTGTAATATTTAAATCAGGCGCGTCCCCGCGCCGAACGAACTGCGCATGCGCAGTCCGCAAAATTTCCCAGCGTGCATTGCTCCAAATGACGTCGCAAGGACGTCATTGGTTTCGACGTCAACGTAAATTACGTCTGGCCGTATTCGCGAACGACTTACGCAAACGACGTAAAAATTTCAAAACTCGGCGCCGGAACGACGGCCATACTTAACATAGGATACGCCGCACATACTCCTCATATAGCAGGGGTAACTTTCCGCCGGAAAAAGCCGAACGCAAACGAAGTAAAAAAAATGCGCCGGGCGGTCGTTCGTTTCTGAATCTGCGTAACTCCTCATTTGCATATTCGACGCGTAAAAGATACGGAAGCGCCACCTAGGGGCCGGCCTGGAATTGCAGCCTAAGATCCGACGGTGTAACACAGTTACACCTGTCGGATCTTAGGGATATCTATGTGTAACTGATTCTCAGGCGCATAGATACGACCGGCCGGCCTTAGAGATACGACGGCGTATCAGGAGATACGCCGTCGTATCTCCTATCTGAATCTGTCCCACTGCCTGTAAAACTTGCGGCGGCGTAACGTTAATCAGATACGTTACGCCCGCCCAGTTTTACGCCATTCTACGAGAATCTGGGCCTCAGTCTCTGAAATAAATTCACATCTCTCCAATTTTTTTTTTTTTAACACTTTAAAAAACATTGCAAGTGCAGAAAAATATATTTTTCGATCCTGCCAGAAATCTAGTGAGCAATATGAATCCTAATTATCAACTTTTGTGAACAGAGCCCATAATCTGATACAACTTTTGTTGGGCACCTGAATATATATTTACAAATAATCAATAACAAGAAAAATATTGTTTTCTTTTATATTTATATATTTAAATTTAAATGTTTTATTTTTATATTAAAGCTTACATTTATTAGCTGATCTTTTTAGATGTCAAATTTCATTGTACAAATCCACATATTATAAAGGGCGCATCCACGACGGATTACTAAGACAGTTCTTTGTAATAGAGATAAATCTCTTACCTGCCACCGGCTGCGGGCGACAAGGAAGCGGAGGTTCTTGGAGCTGACTGGCTGTGTGTCCTCTAGACTGGGAATCTCCTGGAATAAAGTCAGAGCCTCTGATCACTTTATCATTTCTAACATCAGTTTCAACACGTTTGGGTTGATTTACTAAAACTGGAGAACGCAAAATCAGGTGCAGCTGTGCATGGCGGCCAATCGGCTTCTAACTTCAGCTTGTTCAATTAACCACTTTCCGACTGTGCTATAGCTGAATGATGGCTACAGCATGGCCGGCTAGTTCTGTGAGGCCGTCATATGACAGCCCCCCCCCCCCCCCGTGACCGCGTCCGCCACGCCACATTCTGAGATGCCAGTGTCCAGAGGATAAATGCCAATAAGTGCCCTTATCAGTGCCCCTCTCAGTGCCGCCTATCAGTGCAGTCTCATTAGTGCCCACCAGTGCCGCCTCATTAGTGCCCACCAGTGCCGCCTCATCAGTGCAGATCAGTGCCGCCTCTGTGCCCATCAGTGCCGCCTAGCACTGCTAATCAGTGCCACCTATCAGTGCCTTATTAGTACCCACCAGTGCCACCTATCAGTGCCCATCAATGCCCCTCTCAGTGCCCCTCAGTGCCGCCTATCAGTGCTAATCAGCACCACCTATCAGTGATGCCTATCAGTGCAGTCTCATCAGTGCCCACCAGTGCCTCCTCATTAGTGCCCACCAGTGCCTCCTCATTAGTCCCCATCAGTGCAGCCTATTAGTGCCCATCAGTGCCCATCAATGCCTATCAGTGCTGCCTCTGTGCCCATCAGTGCCGCTCAGCAGTGCTAATCAGTGCCACCTATCGGTGCCCATCAGTGACACCTATTAGTGCAGTCTTATCAGTGCCCACCAGTGCCTTATCATTAGTACCCACCAGTGCCACCTATCAGTGCCCATCAATGCCCCTCTCAATGCCCCTCAGTGCCGCCTATCAGTGCTAATCAGCACCACCTATCAGTGATGCCTATCAGTGCAGTCTCATCAGTGCCCACCAGTGCCTCATCATTAGTGTCCACCAGTGCCTCCTCATTAGTGTCCACTAGCTTTGACAAAAAAAAACTAAACAAAACAAAAAACTGGAAGCTGATTGGCTACCATGCACAGCTGCACCAGATTTTGCCCTAAATTAACCCCATTAATGAATTTTAGCATATGGATGGAATGGAAGAGTAACTGAAAGAAAGAATCATTAGTATCTCTGAAGCTTCTATTGGTTAGAATCTATTATCTTTGATACTAATAACTATAAACACAGAGAGCTGTGGCCCCATTGTACACTGGCCATTGGAATCCCTTGAAATCCCTAGGCACCCCGACACTGGGTAGGTAGAACAATGGCACACTGACATTTCCAGTCCCAAAACAATGAACAAAGGTATCAGATTATACCAACAGGTTTCGGGGGGTGCCTCCCCTTTCTTCAACGCTGGGGTACAGAAAAGCGAAATGTGATATAACTAATGAAAAAAAAAAAAAGATAAAATTAGTTATGTTACTTGCCACTTTTCTGTACCCTAGTCTTGAGAAAGGGGGATGCATTTCCCCTGAAACGTGTTGGCAAATCAAAGTGTTGAACAAAGGTATCAGATTATACCAACAGGTTTCGGGGGGGGGGGTGCCTCCCCTTTCTTCAAGGCTGGGGTACAGAAAAGCGAAATGTGATATAATTAATAAAAAAATATATAAAATGAGTTATGTTACTTGCCACTTTTCTGTACCCTAGTTTTGAGAAAGAGGAAGGCATTTCCCCCGAAACGTGTTGGCTATATATGATATCAAGAAACATTCATTTGACCTTTTTGTAATAAAGGAGTGCACAGTATGGAAGTTCATGACACAAAACAGTCAAATCAAAGTGTTGAACAAAAGGTATCAGATGAAGCCTCCCCCTTCTTCAAGGCTGGGGTACAGAAAAGTGAAATGTGACATAACTAATAATATTTTTTTATAAAAATTATAAAATGAGTTATGTTACATTCCCCTTTTCTTGCTCCGTAAGTTGTAGCGGCGTAGCGTAAATCTGCCGGCTTAAGCGCCCCAAATTCAAATTGAGAAGAAGTGGGCGTGTTTTATGTAAAGAAAACATGATCCCACGTAAATGACGTCTCTAATGAACGGCGCATGCGCCGTTCGTGAAAGAATCCCAGTGCGCATGCTCGAAATTACGCCGCAAATCGTCAATGCTTTAGACGTGAACGTAATTTCCGCAAAGCCCTATTCGCGAACGACTTACGCAAACGACGTAAAAATTTCAAAATTCGACGTGGGAACGACATCCATACTTAACATTGCGTACGCCTCATATAGCAGGAGTAACCTTACGCCGGAAAAAGCCTAACGTAAACGACGTAAAAAAATGCGCCGGGCGTACGTACGTTTGTGAATCGGCGTATCTACCTAATTAGCATATTCCTTGCGTAAATCGACGGAAATGCCATCTAGCGGCCAGCGTAAATATGCAACTAAGATACGACGGCGTAAGAGACTTACGCCAGTCGGATCTTAGGAAAATTTTGGCGTATCTTGCTTTCTGAATACAGAAAGAATATACGCCGGCGCAGATTTGAATTTACGCTGCGTATCAATAGATACGCCGGCGTAAATTCTTTCTGAATCTAGCCCTTTGAGTTGACCTATTTGTGTCATGAGCTTTTGTAATGGGCGCTCCTCAAAACCCATCCCAGAATTTTTCCATTTTCTAAACATTCTCCAAGAGGTAGCAGCCTGAGACCAGAACAAGGTCCATCTACACGGCACCTGCCCTGCACATCAGCCCCTGGGAAGAAGCATTGAATTCTATGATATATCCAACAATACCAACACCTCACTCCAATTAGTCCAACACTATCACACCTACCCATCAGCTACCTTGGACCCTAGAACAATGGAACACTGACACACAGATAATTGGTGATCCAAAAACACTCCCACAATTAAACTTCCAGATCCCAGAACAATGGAACCCTCATGCTTGGGGTTCCTGAAATGAAGACAAACAGATACTTGGGAGCCCAAAACAATGATACGTGGACTCCTGAAGACCAAGAACGAGGACACTTTGACACATAAAGGTAGAACAATGACACACTGACACTAGGTCTGGGAACACTGACAGATTGGCATTTATGGTAGCAGAACAATGACACACTGACATTGGGGGGGTCACAAAACAATGAAAGATTGAGCTTGGGGGTCCTGGGACAATGTGAGAGAAATTCACCTGAGACCACACTCTGGATCATGTCGAGAAGTTTTCTTTGGGGTAGATTCAGGTAGCAATTGCGTCTGCGTAACCATAGTTACGCAGCGCAATTGCTTACTTGCGCCGGCGTTTCGAATGCTCGTGATTCAGGAACCTCGTTACGCCGACTGCAGCCTAAGTTATGACTAGCATAAGGCTCTTATGCCAGTCATATCGTAGGCTGCATTCTTACGATGGCCGCTAGGGGGCGTTCCCGTAGTGGTCAGCGTATAGTATGCAAATTGCATACTAACGCCGATTCACAACCCTACGCGAGCCCTGCGTACGCAGTTTACGTCGTTTGCGTACTTCGGTTTTTGCGTAAGGCTGCCCCTGCTATTAGCAGGGGCAGCCAATGCTACGTATACCCGTCGTTCCCACGTCGCGTTTTTGAAAAATTACGTTGTTTGCGTAAGTGAATTGTGAATGGCGCTGGATGCCATTCACGTTCACTTTAAAGCAAATGACGTCCTTGCGACGTCATTTACCGCAATGCACGTCAGGAAAGTTTCCCGACGGAGCATGCGCACTACGCTCGGCGCGGGAACGCGCCTAATTTAAATGATCCATGCCCCCTATGGGATCATTTAAATTACGCGCCCCTACGCCGGGCAGTTTTCCGGAGCGCACACGCAATTTACGGAGCTACTGCTTCGTGAGTCAAGTGTAACGCAGGAAATTTACAGAGGCGCAGCGGCAAAACGGTGCGCTGCGCCTCCGTAAGAAATGGGCAAAGCTACCTGAATCTACCCCATTATTGACTTGTACGAGGAGACAAGTTACAACAAAAGGACAGATATTTGCCTATTGGTTCTGATCACCTGCCACCCGTGCAATAGGGCTGCACAGACAAACAGTCAGCCTGATAGACGCCTATCTGAACAGATAATTGCCCACTTGTTCTGACCTGGTTCTGACCTCTATGACCCGTGCAATAGGGCAGCATACATAGAGTTCAGCCTTATGAGCTCCTATCTGACTTGTCTGACTAACAATTGTAAAACTTGCATTTATATACCCTCACAAGCCTTATCTTAGCCATCACTCCTAGATATGATTGGTTGCTAAGATCTACGTCAATGTAACACCTGTCCTACAACCAGACAAACTTAATTATTCCCAGAATTCCTATATGTTCATTACGCATGCAGATATACGTCTGTAGCATGGCACGGGCAGGCAAAAGGGCGTACCTGTACGTCCCCTTTAAAAAGGCGGTTGTTGCAGGCGCGCACGTTCCCTCTGAGATCTCTGTGAGGATGCAATACCGAATGCGGCCAGAGGCGGGGGGTGCCAGAGAGCGCTGAAAACGGCCGAAAAAGCCCGAGGACACTTCGGCTTGTTTCCTGTGCCCACCGTACCTCAGGCCAAATGAGGTACTGCAGGGTAATATTCGCCTTTTCTCGGCTCCTGCGCCCCCTACCTCAGGCCAAATGAGGTACTTCAGGCCAATTTTCGGCTCTGCTTGGCTTCTGCTCCCCCGTACCTCAGGCCAAATGAGGTACTGCAGGCCAATTTTCAGCTCTGCTTGGCTTCTGCTCCCCCATACCGCAGGCCAAATGAGGTACTGCAGGCCTATTTAGCTTGAATTCTGCTCGTCTTGTGAGTCAACACTCGCAAACCGAGTCAGAATAAAAAAAAAAAAAAGTTGCTCGCAAATCAAAACGCTCTCAAACCAAGTTACTCTTAAACTGAGGTTCCACTGTACTTCTAAGCAATCTTTTGCACGCATTCATAAATAGTCATAAAATAAGCTTCTCATTTCTCTAACAGCCAATGACATACTGGCACTCGGAGATCCAGAAACAAATGACGTAGATCGATGACCAGGGATCCAGAACAATTACATACAGACATTTAATGGCCATAGACCAATGAAAGACGGAGCTTGTGAGTTCCTGGGACAATGACAAACACTTAACACCTGGTCCAAGCACTGCCGAAAAAGTATTCATCGCACCTCTATGTAAATGTAAATCTCAGTGGATTAGTAGGCTTTCTACTACTGTGACAACGCCAATTAGGTAAGTAACCCCATAAAGGAAAACAACGTACCACAAACCACTTATGCTGGAGACACTGTGTAGCACTCGGCCGTGCACTGTTGTAGGAAAATAAACACATGAATTTTATACACATGCGGCAGAAATATATATATATATAGCTTGTCATATAGTGATGTCTACCAAACGATGTGGATGATGAGGATATATTCCCAAATTTGGCAAACTTCCAATTCTGGCGTTTGCCAGGAGTACTGGTCTGTTTGAATGGATTCATCATGGGCCTGTCAACTCAGACTGGCTTTTCACTCTTGGTCAGATCTGTTCCATGTAAGAAAAGTTCACCATTGCTAATACAATCCATTCTAAATGTAGGTTATTCATGGGAATTCATCGGGTACTGAGACAGGGCCGCCATCAGGGGGGTACAGGCAAAACACCTGTATATATATATATATATATATATATATATATATTTTTTTTTTTATTAAAGGGATCAGAGGTCCCCAGGGCCCCATGTGGCAAACCCCCTTTTTTATTATTTTTTTATAAATGTTTATTTTTGTTTATATATATTTATTTTTTTATTTTTATTAAAGGGCCCAGAGGTCCCCAGGGCCCTGGATGGCAACCCCCTTTTTTTTTATAAATGTTTATTTTTTATATATATATATATATATATATATATATATATATATATATATATATATATATATATATATATATATATATTTTTTTTTTTTTATTATTTTTTTTATTTTATTAAAGGGCCCAGAGGTTTCTTTTTTTGTTACTGGGGTATTAATTGGTGCTGTGTTGGGGATATGGTTGCTGGGGGATCTAATGTTGCTAGGGTTTATTGTTGCTGGGAGGGGGGGGGGGCTATTGTTGTTGGCAGGGATCTATTGTTGCTGGAAAGTTCTATTGTTGCTGGAGTGGTATTTTTTGCAGAAGTGGTTATTGTTGCTGGTGGGGGTCTATTGTTGCTGGGGTCTCTACTGTTGATGGAGGGGTATTTTACTGCAGGGGGTCTATTTTTGCTGGGGGAGCTACTGTTACTGGGGCATTAATTGGTGCTGAGTGGGGGATATGGTTTCTGGGTGATCTAATGTTGCTAGGGTTCATTGTTGCTGGGGGGGGGGGCTATTGTCGTTGGCAGGGATCTATTGTTGCTGGAAAGTTCTATTGTTGCTGGAGTGGTATTTTTTGCAGAAGGGTTTATTGTTGCTGGTGGGGGTCTATTGTTGCTGGGGGGCTCTACTGTTGATGGAGGGGTATTTTGCAGTAGGGGGGTCTATTGTTGATGGTGGATCTATTGTTGCTGGAAGGGATATTGTTGCTGGGTCGTGGGGTAATTGTTGCTGGGGGATTTATTGTTGTTGGAAGATCTATTGTTGCTGGGGGGGGGGGGCTATTGTTTCTGGCAGGGATCTATTGTTCCTAGGGGGGGGGGGGGGGTATTGTTGCTGGCTGCTTTTCTTGTTATTATTAACAAATTCTATACAATTTACTTAGCACCACTTGGTTTTGAATTCTCTTAAAGTGGCAGTACTAGGAGGTGGGCAGGGGGTGGAACCAAGCTTGGAGGTGGGTAGGGGTGTAGGGTGGAGACAAGGGGTAACTCAGAAGGGGGGGGAGTAGCTGCACCTATTCTTTGAAAAAAATAAGTAAACCCTGAAAGAGGTTTCCGACCCTTCACCACTTCAGAACCTAAAAAAGCAACCCGAAGAAGACACATAGAAGACATCATCCCACTTACTCCGGAGACATCTGGATGGCCAGTCTCATGAAGTCCTGGGCATTGGCACTTAGCTGGGTGAAGCCCGGGCAGCTCCAGCTAATTTTGCCTTGCTGTACGTTCATCAGCGTCTCTCTGTCGTTCTGACCCGCGAATGGGGAAGCGCTAACCAAACTGCGGACGATACACAAAGTTATTTGTAGAATCCTGGTGTTGAGGGCGGAATGTGTCCCCGGTGTTGAGGGCGGAATGTGTCCCCGGTGTTGAGGGCCGAATGTGTCCCCGGTGTTGAGGGCGGAATGTGTCCCCCGGTGTTGAGGGCGGAATGTGTCCCCGGTGTTGAGGGCGGAATGTGTCCCCCGGTGTTGAGGGCGGAATGTGTCCCCGGTGTTGAGGGCGGAATGTGTCCCCAGTGTTGAGGGCGGAATGTGTCCCCGGTGTTGAGGGCGGAATGTGTCCCCGGTGTTGAGGGCGGAATGTGTCCCCGGTGTTGAGGGCGGAATGTGTCCCCGGTGTTGAGGGCGGAATGTGTCCCCGGTGTTGAGGGCGGAATGTGTCCCCGGTGTTGAGGGCGGAATGTGTCCTCGGTGTTGAGGGCGGAATGTGTCCTCGGTGTTGAGGGCGGAATGTGTCCCCCGGTGTTGAGGGCGGAATGTGTCCCCCGGTGTTGAGGGCGGAATGTGTCCCCGGTGTTGAGGGCGGAATGTGTCCCCGGTGTTGAGGGCGGAATGTGTCCCCCGGTGTTGAGGGCGGAATGTGTCCCCGGTGTTGAGGGCGGAATGTGTCCCCGGTGTTGAGGGCGGAATGTGTCCCCGGTGTTGACGGCGGAATGTGTCCCCGGTGTTGACGGCGGAATGTGTCCCCGGTGTTGAGGGCCGAATGTGTCCCCGGTGTTGAGGGCGGAATGTGTCCCCCGGTGTTGAGGGCGGAATGTGTCCCCGGTGTTGAGGGCGGAATGTGTCCCCAGTGTTGAGGGCGGAATGTGTCCCCGGTGTTGAGGGCGGAATGTGTCCCCGGTGTTGAGGGCGGAATGTGTCCCCGGTGTTGAGGGCGGAATGTGTCCCCGGTGTTGAGGGCGGAATGTGTCCTCGGTGTTGAGGGCGGAATGTGTCCTCGGTGTTGAGGGCGGAATGTGTCCCCCGGTGTTGAGGGCGGAATGTGTCCCCCGGTGTTGAGGGCGGAATGTGTCCCCGGTGTTGAGGGCGGAATGTGTCCCCCGGTGTTGAGGGCGGAATGTGTCCCCGGTGTTGAGGGCGGAATGTGTCCCCGGTGTTGAGGGCGGAATGTGTCCCCGGTGTTGAGGGCGGAATGTGTCCCCGGTGTTGACGGCGGAATGTGTCCCCGGTGTTGAGGGCGGAATGTGTCCCCGGTGTTGAGGGCGGAATGTGTCCCCGGTGTTGAGGGCGCAATGTGTCCCCCGGTGTTGAGGGCGCAATGTGTCCCCGGTGTTGAGGGCCGAATGTGTCCCCGGTGTTGAGGGCGGAATGTGTCCCCCGGTGTTGAGGGCGGAATGTGTCCCCGGTGTTGAGGGCGGAATGTGTCCCCAGTGTTGAGGGCGGAATGTGTCCCCGGTGTTGAGGGCGGAATGAGTCCCCGGTGTTGAGGGCGGAATGTGTCCCCGGTGTTGAGGGCGGAATGTGTCCCCGGTGTTGAGGGCGGAATGTGTCCCCGGTGTTGAGGGAGGAATGTGTCCCCAGTGTTGAGGGCGGAATGTGTCCCCCGGTGTTGAGGGCGGAATGTGTCCCCAGTGTTGAGGGCGGAATGTGTCCCCCGGTGTTGAGGGCGGAATGTGTACCCCGGTGTTGAGGGCGGAATGTGTACCCCGGTGTTGAGGGCGGAATGTGTCCCCGGTGTTGAGGGCGGAATGTGTCCCCGGTGTTGAGGGCGGAATGTGTCTACACACTTGACATGGAATCACCATGAACACTTACCATAAGTAGCTAATAACTCCGACAGGCCTGGGGAGCAAGAAGAAAAAACATTGCTATTAGTTTTCAGGTGCGTTCAGAGTTTTCATCATAAAATCTAGACCATTCTAGACACGTGCAATTCGTTTAGTTCCGACATTTTAAATTTCCGAATTTCCAAATTTTCGGGGGGGAAAAGAAAATCGAGATTTCGGTAAATTCGAAGTTAGGAATTTCCAAATTTCGGAAATTTGGAAATTCAAAAATTAGAAAAAAAAAATCTAAATTCCGAATTACCGAAATTTCGATTTTTTTTTCTAATTTTTGAATTTCCAAATTTCCGAAATTCCTAACTTCGTATTTTCCGCATTTGGAAATTTGGAAATTTAAAATTTCGGAACTAAACAAATTTGAAGATTTGGAAAATTGGAATCCTGTAAATGTGAAAATTCAGAAATCCTAAATTTTGGAAATTTTTACATTTCGGAAATTCTAAATTTCGTAAATTAGTTCCGAATAATTTTTTTACGAATTTTGACAAATTAGTTAATTCCCAAATTTCCAGAAATTTAAAATTTCCGAATTTCAAAATTTTCGGGAAAAAAAATCAAGATTTCGGTAATTCGGAATTTCAGAAATTTAAAAATTTGGAAATTCGGAATCCTGGAAATTTGAAAATTCTGAAATCCTAAATTCTGGAAATTCTAAATTTCGGGAATTCGGAAATTCTAAATTTCGAAAATTCGTAGTTAGGAAATTAGAAATTTCGGAAATTTGGAAATTAGAAAAAAAAATCGAAATTTCGAAATTTCAGAAATTAGAAAATTCGGAAATTCGGAATCCTGGAAATGTGAAAATTCAGAAATCCTAAATCTGGAAATTCAAAATTTCGGGAATCCGGAAATTCTACATTTCGAAAATTCGAAAGTTACGAAATTAGAAGTTTAAAAAATGTGGAAATTCGAAAATTCGAATTTGTAAAATTTGTAAATAAAAAAGAAAATCTGAATATTCGAAAAAATGAAAATTTGAAAAACCCTAAAATCTGAAATAATAATTAATAATAACTTAACTATTACTAACTATTAAATTATAGGTATTGGAATTTCCTTTCAAATTTGCCGTAACAAATACAAATTTATCCAAAGTTACAAATTATCTGAAAAAACGAATGCCGCATCTAAACGAATGGAACGTAACCATCTAATAATAATAAATAGTGATAATAATAAGAACTTTTTACTATTATTATTTATTATTATTTGATTCGATGTGGCATCCGTTATTTTGGATAGTTCATAATTTCGGATAAATTTGTATTTGTTACATTCACTAACAGTCAAATTTAAAAAGGAAATTCCGATACCTATAATTTAATAGTTATTAACCACTTCCCGACGGCCGTACGACTTTATACAGCCGCGGGGTGGTTCTAATTCTCTAACTCGCCGTGTTTTTACGGCCTCCGCTCCTCCTGGCCACTGGGGGGCGCGCGAGCACGCCGGCGGCGCCCGCGCCGCATCACTGGGATGCCGATGCGTGTGCCTGGCGGCCGCAATTTCCGCCAGGCTCCCGCGATCGGCGGTTACAGAGAGAAGGACATGGATCTGTGTGTGTAAACACACAAATCCATGTCCTGTCAGGGAGAGAGGAGACCGATCTGTGTCTCTTGTACATAGGGACACAGATCGGTCACCTCCCCCCACAGTTAGTAACACTATGCAGGGTACACATTTAACCCCTTCCTCACCCCCTAGTGTTAACCCCTTCAATGCCAGTCACATTTATACAGTAATTAGTGCATATTTATAGCACTGATCGCAGTATAAATGTGAATGGTGCCAAAAATGTGTCAAAAGTGTCCGATGTGTCCGCCATAATGTCGCAGTACCGATAAAAATCGCAGATCACCGCCATTATTAGTAAAAAACAAATAAAAAAAAAATAATAATTCTGTCCCTTATTTTGTAGGCGCTATAACTTTTGCGCAAACCAGTCGCTTATTGCGATTTTTTTTCAATTTTTTTTTACCAAAAATGTAGAATACGTATTGGCCTAGACTGAGAAAAAAAAACAAATAAAAAAAAATTGAGCTATTTATTACAGCAACAAGTAAAAAATATTTTTTTTTTCAAAATTGTCGCTCTATTTTGTTTTGTTTATAGCGCAAAAAATAAAAACCGCAGAGGTGATCAAATACCACCAAAAGAAAGCTCTATTTGTGGAGAAAAAAGGACGTCAATTTTGTTTGGGAGCCACGTCGCACGACCGCGCAATTGTCAGTTAAAGCGACGCAGTGCCGAATCGCAAAAAGTCCTCTGGTCAGGAAGGGGGAATATGTGCCCAGTAAGCAAGTGGTTAATAGTTATTATTTCGAATTTTACTGATTTTCTTTCTTTTTTTTCCAATCAGGCATTCGAAAATTCGGAAAATCGAAAATCAGGAATTTGAAGATTTGGAAATTCGATCATTTCAAAATTCTAAAATTCTGAATTCGGATTTCCGAACTTTTAAATTTGCGAATTCTGAATTTTTGAATTCACAGAATTTCCACAGCGCTGCCATTGGAAGTTCCCTCCATCATCACCCCCTGCTCTCTGCACTACTCCCAGCGCCTCCCACTACAGAGGACAGTATTGAGAACAAAACTGGAAACATTGGGGGGGGGGGGGTTTGATTTTCAGCAGAACTCCTGGGGACCACCAACATTTTCTTGTGGACCATCAGTGGTCCATGGTTTTGCAAAAAAAAAACATTGAATACAGGGTATACCCAAACCCACAAAAGGTTGTCGCAAAAGAGGCTGCAAGAGATTGGCAGCAATGAAATGCGACAAAACAAGTATTGTATTAACCACTTAAGACCCGGACCATTATGCAGGTTAAGGACCTTGCCCCTTTTTGCGATTCGGCACTGCGTCGCTTTAACCACTTAAGGACCAGACCAATATGCTGCTACATGACCCAAGGGGTTTTTACAATTCGGCACTGCGTCGTTTTAACAGACAATTGCGCGGTTGTGCGACGTGGCTCCCAAACAAAATTGGTGTCCTTTTTTTCCCCACAAATAGAGATTTCTTTTGGTGGTATTTGATCACCTCTGCGGTTTTTATTTTTTGCGCTATAAACAAAAATAGAGCGTAAATTTTAAAAAAAATGCAATATTTTTAAATATCCCCAAAAAAGATATAAAAAACGTTTTTCCCTCAGTTTAGGCCGTTACGTATTCTTCTACCTATTTTTGGTAAAAAAATATCGCAATAAGCGTTTATCGATTGGTTTGCGCAAAATTTATTGCGTTTACAAAATAGGGCATAGTTTTATTATTTTTATTTTTTTACTACTAATGGCGGCGATCAGCGTTTTTTTTTCGTGACTGCGACATTATGGCGAACACTTCGGACAATTTTGACACATTTTTGGGACCATTGTAATTTTCACAGCAAAAAATGCATTTAAATTGCATTCTTTATTGTGAAAATGACAGTTGCAGTTTGGGAGTTAACCACAGGGGGCGCTGAAGGAGTTAGGGTTCACCTAGTGTGTGTTTACAACTGTAGGGGGGTGTGGCTGTAGGAATGACGTCATCGATCGAGTCTCCCTAATAAAAGGGATCACTCGATCGATTCAGCCGCCACAGTGAAGAACGGGGAAGCCGTGTTTACATACGGCTCTCCCCGTTCTTCAGCTCTGGGGAGCGATCGCGAGAGGGCGGCTAGAAACGAATAGCCGTGCCCTCGTCCCGGATCGCTACCTGCGGGTTACCAACCGCCGCATGTACCGGGGGGGGGTTTCGATCGGACCCCCGACCCGCGGAAAGGCGGGGACGTACATGTACGCCCATATGCCTGTACGTGCCATTCTGTGAACGTATATGTACATGCGGCGGGCGTTAACCGGTTAATCAGTTTTTTTTTTACTACTAATGGCGACGATCAGCGATTTTTTCGTGACTGCGACATTATGGCGGACACTTCGGACAATTTTGACACATTTTTGGGACCATTGTCATTTTCACAGGGTTAAGTGTGACCTCATATGTGTTTCTAACTGCAGGGGGACGTGTGACATCAGTGATCGTCTTTCCTTATATCAGGGAACAGACGATCACTGACACTGCCACTAGGAAGAACGGGGAAGGTTTGTTTACACACACCTCTCCCCGTTCTTCAGCTCCGGTGACCGATCGCAGGACACCGGCGGCGATCGGGTCCGCGCGTCCCGCGTGCGCGGTCACGGAGCTTCGGTCCGGGTCACGGCTGGGCTTAAAGAGACACGTACAGGTACGTGCCTGTGTGCCCAGCCGTGCCATTCTGCCGACCCAATATCGGCGTGAATGGGTCCTTAAGTGGTTAAAGAGCTGCTTTAGCAAAGTTGAAGTCGACCATACACACAGTTATAATATTTACCAGATATCGGAAGACTTGGATACAGGCGCCTGAGCGGCGATTTCTGGAGGGACAAATTCAGGCGAGCCGTACTTGCTGTACTGGAACTCGGACTGGATTATCTTCTGGGAGAATCCGAAGTCGCAGAGTTTAATGTCTTCCTTATCGGTGTGAACCATCAGGATGTTGGAAGGCTGGAAGAAGGGAACGCAGCAGATTAACGAAGCACATTAGAAGAAAATAATTGGGCTAGATTCAGGAAAGAATTACGCCGACGTATCCATAGATACGCCGCGTAATTCCAAAGCTGCGTCGGCGTATCTACTTTCTGTATTCAGAAAGCTAGATACGCCGACATTAGCCTAAGATACGACTGGCATAAGTCTCTTACGTCGTCGTATCTTAGGGTGCATTCTCACGCTGGCCGCTAGGTGGCGCTTCCGTAGTTGTCAGCGTAGAGTATGCAAATTACATACTTACGCCGATTCACAAACGTACGTGCGCCCGGCGGTAGTTTTTTTACGTCGTTTGCGTAAGTCGTTTTCGTCGTAACGTTGCTCCTGCTATTAGGAGGCGCAGCCAATGTTAAGTATGGACGTCGTTCCCGCGTCGCGATTTGAAAATTTTACGTCGTTTGCGTAAGTCGTCCGTGAATGGCGCTGGACGCCATTTACCTTCACGTCGAAACCAATGACGTCCTTGCGACGTCATTTACCGCAATGCACGTCGGGAAATTTTAGGGACGGCACATGCGCAGTACGTTCGGCGCGGGAACGCGCCTAATTTAAATGATCCACGCCCCCTACCGGATCATTTGAATTACGCGCGCTTACGCCGGCCCCTTTTACGCTACGCCGCCGCAACTTACGGAGCAAGTGCTTCGTGAATACAGCGCTTGCTCCTGTAATGTACGGCGGCGTAGCGTAAAGACGATACGCTGCTTTGCCGTATCATTGCGCGCCCCTACCTGAATCTACCCCACTGTTTTGTTTTTTTTCTTCATATGAGCAAAGACAGTTTTAATCGGCGAACTTCATTGTTAACCACTTAAGGATCGAGCCTGTTTTTCAGACTCGGTGGTTTACAAGTTAAAACATTTTTTTTTGCTAGAAAATTACTTAAAATACCAAACAGTATGGCCCGGATTCACATACATCGGCGCATATTTATGCCGCCGTAGCGTATCTCCTTTTTACGCTACACCCACGTAGCGCAGAGAGGCAAGCACTGGATTCACAAAGCCAGTGCTGCCAAATCTGCGCTTGGGTTTCTTAGGCGTAAGTCGTCGTAAATGGAAGTGGGCGTGAGCCATGCAAATGAGGCGTGACCCCATGCAAATGATGGGCCGAGTCTCAGACAGATACTTATAATGAACGACCCAGTGCGCATGCTCAGAACCACGTCGGAACTACTCCCTAAGATACGCCGGATCACTGCCTACGGCGTGAACGTAACCTACGCCTAGTCATATTCACGTCCTACGTAAAATACGTCGGCTTGTGTTCCCTGGTGCAGCCCTTTGCATGGATGCTGCTGACTTACACCTCCTTTATGGGGCATAACTTTACGCCGGAAGTAGGACTTTACGCGCACTGCGTCAGACGGACGTACGTTCGTGAATCGGCGTATCTCCCTCATTTGCATATGTGAATAGAAAATCAACGGGTGCGCCAAATACGTTCGGTGTAAATATGCGCCGACTCTACGCCAGCGTAGGAAAGTTACGTCGGTCGGATGAAGCCTATTTTCAGGTGTATCTTGGTTTCAGATTCCGGCGCATAGATACGACGGCGCATATTTGCACTTACGCGGCGTATCTCAAGATACATCGGCGTAAGTGCTTTGTGAATCCGGGCCTATATATTTTTTCTGAAACCTAGAGAATAAAATGGCGGTTTTTGCAATACTTTCTGTCACACCGTATTTGCGCAGCGGTCTTCAAGCGCACTCTTATTGAAAAAAAACAACACTTTTTTTAATTAAAAAATAAGACAACAGTAAAGTTAGCCCAATTTTTTTTATTGTGAAAGATAATGTTACGCCGAGTACATTGATACCCAACATGTCACGCTTCAAAATTGCGCCCACTCGTGGAATGGCGTCAAACTTTTACCCTTAAAAATCTCCATAAGCGACGTTTAAAAAATTCTACAGGTTGCATGTTTTGAGTTACAGAGGAGGTCTAGGGCTAGAATTATTGCTCTCGCTCTAACGATCGCGGCGATACCGCACATGTGTGGTTTGAACACCGTTTTCATATGCGGGCGCTGTTCACGTATGCATTAAAAAAAAAAAAAAATTCTTATTTATTTTACTAGATTTTATTTATTTTTACACTGTTTTAAAAAAAATAAATAAAAATTGGGTCACTTTTAGGCCCCATTCACACCTAGGCGTTTTTACGCCTGAAGCGCACTGCTCACAAACGCCAGAGGGGAGAATTAACATTATTCCCTATGGTGACTGTTCACACCTGAACGCCTGAACGCCCAAACGCCTGTCGCACGAAGCTCAAACAAGTCCCGGACCTTTTTTTGTCGCGCGAAGCGCGCGACAGCGGCGTTTGAGCGTTTTTTTTTTCCCATAGAAAGTAATGGGAAACGCGCGTATTGAGCGTATCGCGCGACAACAGGCGTTTGCTATGGGCGTTTCGTCGCTTTAATCAATAGAACTTGTCGCCCATGCAGAAGATTAAAAAAAATCTACCAACATAGCAACAAGTGATGAAAAGATGATAATTTTTCCTATTGGCTAAAATAAGAAACGCCGAAGTACAAAAACGTTGCACGACGCTGTATGCAAACGCGCAAATAAGCATGAATACGCGCGAAAAAAAACGCCCGAAAAAACGACCGAACGCCCTACGCTCAGGTGTGAATGCAGCCTTATTCTTATTACAAGGAATGTAAACATCCTATGTAATCGAAAAAAGCATGACAGGTCCTCTTAAATATGAGATCTGGGGGTCAAAAAGATGTCACATCTCCATATTTACACTAAAATGCAATAAAAAATTGTCATTTGAAAAAAATGACAAAAATAAATAGTTTTGACGTCGCTTCCGCCCTGCTATGGAATGGAGACGGATGGGGGCCATCTTGCCCTCACTCGTATCCATACCCAGCGCGAGAAAGGACCTGATCGCCTCCCCCGCTGCCGACGGCTCCGGTAAGCGGTGTAGGGTGCGGGAGAGCGGCGTGGGGCCCCTCTTCCGCCGCCGATAACGGTGATCTCGCGGTGAATCTGACGCAGAGACCACCATTATCGTCTACAGGACCGCCGGCTGAAGAGATGGATACCTCGGTTGTGGCAGCAGCTACTGCCATTAGGACAGGACAATGCCATTTATTGTCCTGCCATTAGGACAGGACAATAAATAAAAAGTGCCAACACCATTAACAAAAGTTGACTGAACATCTGACCATTCCACACCCCATCCAAAAACAATAGTTGGGTACTAACTCAACACTATCACTATGGAAAAAGCAGAATTGTACATTTTCTACAACTGTGTAAAGTGACTAATTTTCAGTTATGGAATCATTGGCTGCCTGTGACAGGAGTCACTTTGGACGGGGGGCTTGTGGAACCCAGCTTACCTTGGAGAGCACTGGAATCTCCTTGTCCAGCGCCCCCGGCCCCTCCTATATTTAAGTTACCCTGTGTCTATTAGGGGCACAGGGAGACCGAGAACCCCAGTCTGATCTCCATTAGGCTGGGTTCACACTACGGTTTTCCCGTCCGTCAGCCGCATACGATTTATATGAAAAAACGTATGCGGCTGAAACGGACGGGAACGTATGGCACCGCACACATGTGCGTTTTCCATTGACATTAATGTTAAAGGAAAACGTATGCGGTTGCCATACTGTTTTAAAAACGACCGCAAAACCGTGGTTGAACACGGTTTTGGGTACGTTTAAAAAACGTTTTGCCAGCAAATCGTACACACCCGGATGCATCCGAGTGCATACGATTTGCAATGCATTCTCTATCTATACGTTTTCCCGTCCGGGCCCGTACGTTTTCAATACTGAAATCGTATGCGGCTGACGGACGGGAAAACCGTAGTGTGAACCCAGCCTTAGTCAGACTCGCTGTACACCCACTCCTCCTTCTGGGTCATTTTTAAATGTGAAGAAACTAGAATGAGAAATTTACAACAGATACATTAATGTGGTAGATTTACCTTGATGTCCAGATGAAGAATATTTTTTTCATGAAGATAAGCAACAGCTTCGAGGAGTTGTCTGATATACAGCTTCACCTGCACACATAGGAATAAAGAACATTACACTCTTTACTCAGAGCTGAGAGGAGAAAACGGAAAGAGAAGCTGAGAAGACCAAAACTGAAGAGGTGCTGGGAGAAAAAAGCCAGAAGAGTTGCTGAGAGGAAAGAGCCAAAGGAGGAACTGAGGAAAGAGCCAGAAGAGAAGATGAGAGGAGAGATCAAGAAGAGGGGAAGAGAAGAGAGAGGCAGAAGAGAAGATGAGATGAGAGATCAAGAAGAGGGGATGAGAAGAGAGAGGCAGAAGAGAAGATGAGATGAGAGATCAAGAAGAGGGGATGAGAAGAGAGAGGCAGAAGAGAAGATGAGAGGAGAGATCAAGAAGAGGAGATGAGAAGAGAGAGGCAGAAGAGAAGATGAGATGAGAGATCAAGAAGAGGGGATGAGAAGAGAGAGGCAGAAGAGAAGATGAGAGGCGAGCAGTGTTGCTCATCTTACTTTAAAAAAGTAATAAGTTACAGTTACAAATTACTTCTCTGAAAAAGTAATTGCAATAGTGACTCAGTTACTACATTGAAAAAGTAATTAGTTACTCAGCAAAGTAACTGACTTTTTTTTAAAATATTCTCTAACATGCCTCACTGTGCCATCTGTAACATTCCTCACTGTGCCATCTGTAACATGCCTCGACGATCTACTCCTGTTTGCTGAGATGTCAGACGGTGGCCATCTATTATTCAAAAGCCGCGCCTCCTCCTCAGGCTGTTCTGTGATAGGCGGAAAAGTAATTTTCCCAGCAGAGCCTCTGTTCAGTGTTCCGCCTGTCACGGATGTCCTCTCGTCCGAGGCCGAGGCTAAGGATGAGAAGGCATCCGTGATAGGCTGAACACTAAACAGAGGCTCTACTGGAAAAATTAGTGTTCCACCTATCACGGAACAGTCAGAGGAGGAGGCGCGCTTTTTAAATAATGGATGGCCGATGGCTGACACACAGGTAGGTGTAATTGCGGTAACGCCGCCCAAGTAATGGGAACAGCGTTACCGCGAGGGGAAGAGTAATCTGGTAGATTACTCGTTACCCTCAAAAGGGGCATCGTTAGGTAACGGTGTTTATTTTAACGCCGTTACTTACAACACTGGAGGCGAGGTCATGAAGAGGAGAAGAAGAGCATGAAGAAAAGATGAGAAGAGAGAGCCAGAAGACAAGACGAGAGGAGAGATGAAGAAGAGGAACTCAGAGGAGAAAGTCAGAAGAGGAGATGAGATGAGAGAGCCAGAAGAGGAGCTGAGAGGAGAGAGCCAGAAGAGAGGATGAGAGGAGAGATCAAGAAGAGGAACTCAAAAGAGAGAGCCAGAAGAGTAGCTGAGCGGTGAAAGCCAGAAGAGGAGTTGAGAGAAGAGAGCCAGAAGAGGAGCTGAGAGGATAGATCCAGAAGAGGAAATGAGAGGAGGGAGTCAGAAGAGAGGTCGAGAGGAGAGACCCAGAAGAGGAGATGAGAGGAGAGAGCCAGAAGAGGAGCTGAGAGGAGAGATCCAGAAGAGGAAATGAGAAGAGGGAGCCAGTAGAGGGGTCGAGAGGAGAGAGCCAGAAGAGGAGATGAGCTGAGATGAGAGAGACAGAAGAGGAGCTGAGAGAAGAGAGCCAAAGGAGAAGATGAGAGGAGAGAGCCAGAAGAGAAGATGAGAGGAGAGAGCCAGAAGAGAAGATGAGAGGAGAGAGCCAGAAGAGAAGATGAGAGGAGAGAGTCAGTAGAGAAGATGAGAGAAGAGAGCCAGAAGAGGAGCTGAGGGGAGAGAACCCGGAAGAGAGGAGATATCAAGAAGAGGAACTCAAAAGAGAAAACCAGAAGAGGAGCTGAGCTTTGAGAGCCAGAAGAGGAGTTGAGAGAAGAGAGCCAAAAGAGGAGCTGAGAGGATAGATACAGAAGAGGAAATGAGAGGAGGGAGCCAGAGGAGGGGTCGAGAGGAGAGAGACAGAAGTGGAGCAGAGAGAAGAGAGCCAGAAGAAGAGTTGAGAGGAGAGATCCAGCAGAAGAGATAAGAGGAGAGGGCCAGAAGAAGAGCCTAGAGGAGAGAGCCAGAAAAGGAGCCCAGAGGAGAGAGACAGAAGAAGAGCCTAGAGGAGAGAGCCAGAAGAAGAATCGAGAGGAGAGAGCCAGAAGAGGAGCCGAGAGGAGAGAGCCAGAAGAGGAACCTAGAGGAGAGAGCCAGAAGAGGAACCTAGAGGAGAGAGCCAGAAGAGGAGTCCAAAGGAGAGAGCCAGAAGAGGAGCTGAGAGGAGAGATCGAGAAGAGGAGCTGAGAGTAGAGAGCCAGAAGAAGAGCCTAGAGGAGAGAGCCAGAAGAAGAGCATAGAGGAGAGAGCCAGAAGAAGAGCCTAGAGGAGAGAGCCAGAAGAAGAGCCGAGAGGAGAGAGCCAGAAGAGGAACCTAGAGGAGAGAGCCAGAAGAGGAACCTAGAGGAGAGAGCCAGAAGAGGAGCCTAGAGGAGAGAGCCAAAAGAGGAGCCTAGAGGAGAGAGCCAGAAGAGGAACCTAGAGGAGAGAGCCAGAAGAGGAACTTAGAGGAGAGAGCCAGAAGAGGAGTCCAAAGGAGAGAGCCAGAAGAGGAGCTGAGAGGAGAGATCGAGAAGAGGAGCTGAGAGTAGAGAGCCAGAAGAAGAGCCTAGAGGAGAGAGCCAGAAGAGGAGCCCAAAGGAACGAGCCAGAAGGGGAGCTGAGAGGAGAGATCAAGAAGAGGAGCTGAGAGGAGAGAGCCAGAAGTGGAAGCGAGAGGAGAGATTGAGAAGTGGAGCAGAGAGAAGAGAGCCAGTAGAAGAGTTGAGAGGAGAGATCCAGCAAAAGAGCTAAGAGGAGAGGGCCAGAAGAAGAGCCTAGAGAAGAGAGCCTGAAACAAGAGCCTAGAGGAGAGAGCCAGAAGAGGAGCTGAGAGGAGAGAGCCAGAAGAGGAGCCAAGAGGAGAGAGCCAGAAGAGGAGAGAGCCAGAAGAGGAGCCGAGAGGAGAGAGCCAGAAGAGGAGCCGAGAGGAGAGATCGAGAAGAGGAGCAAGACAAAAGAGGAGCTGAAAGGAGAGAGACAAAATAAGAGCTGGGAGGAGAGAGCCAGAAGAGGAGCCCAGAAGAGAAATCGATAAGAGGAGCTGTGAGTCAAAGTCTGAAGAGGAGCCGAGAGAAGAGATTGAGAAGAGGAGCTAAGAAAAGAGGGAAAGAAGAGGAGCTGAGAGGAGAGCCAGAGGAGAAGCTGAGAGGACAATAAGGCTCCGTACACACGACCGAACATGTCCGCTGAAACTGGTCCGCGTGTAAAAAACACCGTGGATATATGTTTCAATTTCCTTAAAAAATGTATAATAATAAAAGTCCACCAAAATAAAAGTGAAAGTAAAGGTGAGATGATCAATCAATAACAGTGACACGACACCCACGGTGATCCAGAGTAAACTGAAATATAAGTGATAACGCCCGCCACCATTGGAGGCTTACCGGATGCGATGGACCCAAATGAGCTTATGCCCAAAGGATCGATAAAGCTTAAAATCGGTTGAATATGGAGATAAACCGAACCACACCAAAACGTTCAACCAGCGAACGACAATGAAGTTTTCACTTAATGGCAGGTAGACAGGGTAACTCCAGTGGGAAGATGGCTCATGGAAGTGGAAGAGCTTGCACAGAGTATGTGGAGGAAAATAAAAGGCACATAGCGTAACTCCGCAAAAAAAGGGAAGTTTAATACTGGTTAAAAACACTTACAGTTATGTAGGCATTAAAAGACATCAATGTAGGATAGTGCATGGCAGCAGTAGAGTCCCGACGCGTTTCGCTACAACTAGCATCGTCTGGGGTAAGACTCTACTGTTGCTACCATGCTTTAAATATAAAATATGACCTGTTTGGAAACACTCCCCTGGAGGATCGCCCAACGAGAGTGCACTTCCGGGTCAACTTGGTGTCTCATACAATGCTGAGTATATAAGACTAATAATATGCAAAATCTATGAAGATATGGGTGTAAAAATAAATTGTGGCCAGTTAGATAATTAAAATCAACTAACCTGATATAATTACAATGTATGTTTGATGGCGCCTGGTGCACGAGTTGGATGGGAACTCGTACCTTGATCACGTGTGCATCTAAGGCTGGTAACCAGGACCAATGAAAAGGGTCCACGTCACTGCACGGCACCGCAGTATGGACAAACAACGAATGAACGTTGCCGTCGTCCCGGTCACATGACCGTATCTAGAGGGCGCATAAACAAATCGTCACACGGCGCGCCGTCGGTCACATGGATCCGACGTAACATCGTATAGTGACGGTCTTAGTGGGCGTTCTCACACTGCTTCACAATGTTAATGCGTGCGCGCGTGTATACGCACACACGCATTGCGTTCCAAAATGGATAAACGTGGAACGTTGCGCTCCACTGTGCGTTCCGGAGGGTCAAGAAATGACAAATAGCCTGGACGCCAGGAACATTAGATGTTTGTAATGAAACACCTGGAAAAAACAAGGAAGTGGATTCGAATATTGCCACAGCATATTAATAGTCTGTTTAAAATATTAAAAATATGTAAGATTGTGTCTGCTATATTATAACTATAGCGCCAGGAAAGGGACAACACGTCTTTGTAAAGAAATGTTACATATTGTCAAGTATCAATGTGCCTGTGTATTTCAACATTACGATTCCAAAAATTGGATAAAAACTAAAAATAGGAAATATATTTCTATCAATTAGTAATTACTAAAGAGGCTTTATATGTAAAAATTAGTGTGTAATATTGTGTCCAGAAAGTGACTCTACAATGGACGAACCCCCAAGACAGGTGGTACAATATAAATATAATACACTTCATTATATGTATTTACATAAGAGAGCAATATTAAAAAATGGTTAAAACATATATAAATGAAAGAAAAGAAATAGATCAAATTTTCACAGACCCATATATGGACCACAATTGAACCCAGGTGTATAAAAAACGCCACCAAATAGGTTCAATTTATGGAAAAATGGAGGATGATAGACTAGGACATCATAAAGATGTTAGGATTTGTTGATGAAAGAATTGATGTCCCACTCTACATTAAGGCCTGATGGTGTGTGAGTACCTAGCTCATAAATCCAGAATGTTTCGAGTTGGGACACCCCACGAGTTTTTGGACTACCTCTCCAAGGGGACACAAATTGGTCTATAATGAGAAATTGTGTGCCGGTGGGGTTCTGGGCATGATGTTTTTTATAATGCCTGGGTACAGTATGGTGAATGTCGCCAGCTAGAATAAGAGCTATATGTTCGGCGACTCTGACAGAGAATTTCCGAATGGTGCGACCAACGTATTGTTGGCCGCACGGGCAGGTAATAAGGTATACCACGTACTTGGTTGAGCAAGTACAAAAATGTTTTATGGGGTAGACTTTCCCAGTTACTGTAGAACGAAATTCAAGGTTTTTAGTTCTGCTGGAGATGTTATATTTACATACTGTACACTTTTTACAGGGATGATAACCAACTAACTGAAAAAAGAAAGATGGACGTGTTGGAGGGTTAATGATATTCGGGGCTATCTTACTCTGAAGTGTTGGTGCACCCCTAAATATCACTTTGGCACGTTCGGGTAAAACCGTTGCTAGAACTCGGTCATTTCTCAATATGTTCCAATGCTTAGACACTATGGACTTGACCAGTTTATGTTGTTTAGAAAAAGATGTAAGCAAGGCCCATTTATAACTTTCATCTTGTTCCCTTTTGGGTTTGACTTCTAGAAGTGAGCTTCTATCAACTTCAAAAGAAGTTTTGAGAGCAAGTTCAATGTTGGCAGGGTCATATCCCTTATCAAAGAACCTATGCTTGAGGATGTTGGCTTGCACAGAAAAGGTGTCCAAGTCTGTGCAATTCCGTCTCAACCTAAGAAACTGACTTCGAGGTATCGAGTTTAGCCATGACGGATGATGACAGCTGTCAATAGGGATAAAACTGTTCCGGTCAGTTTTTTTGAAAAATGTTTTGAATTGAAACCGGTTGTCCACAATGCTAATCTCCAAATCCAAAAATTGAATTGTATCTGAGCTAGCTGTATGGGTAAGAGATATCCCCCTGTCATTAGTGTTCAAATGGTTTATAAAGGTCTCGAGTGTTGCGAGACTGCCATCCCATAGGAGGAGGATGTCGTCTATGTACCTTGCCCAAAAGACCAATGAGGTGGTGTCATAGGCATAGACGACATCCTCCTCCCACTTTGCTATAAACAAGTTAGCGAGGCTTGGGCGTACTTAGCCCCCATAGCGACACCTCTTTGCTGTAAATAAAATTGATCATTAAACCAAAAATAACTGTGTTTAGTAGCAAATTTTAACAATTCCATAATGTAGTCTGTCTGGAATGAAGCTAATGTCTGATCCTTCTTTAAATAATAGTGTACGGCTTCAAAACCTATATCATGTGGGATACAGGTATAAAGGGATGCTACATCGGCCGTCACCATGATAAAATTACCCTTTACCTCAACATTATCCAATTTGTTTATGGTTGCCCTCGTATCTCTAAGATAAGATGGAGTGCGTTGTACCAAAGGTTGTAGAAAATTGTCGATGTAGCGACCAATTCTAGAGGTTACTGAGTCGATCCCACTTAAAATGGGTCGACCAGGTGGGTGTACAGGGTCTTTGTGGACCTTTGGTAAATAATATATCGTCGGTATCCTAGGGACCGTGGGAACTAAAAAACAAGGGGTTTTTAATTTGAGTAAAACATTTTTTACACAGGATGAACTATCTGTTTTGGATAAGGGCCTTAAGTTTGCTCCTCCGAAACGTTTAGACAAATTTGGAACGTTTATTGATGTCCAAAAATACATCCGTAAGATTAATATACAACGGTACTTAATTACTAATCCCATTAGAAATGAACCTAGAGCAGCCACCTCTGGAACAGTACATTCAGGGCTTAGGAACCCTTCACTGTTCAATCCATCTGTTCCAGCTGCAGCTGCAGTTAATATTTTTAGAGATCTTGTTTTGAAAGATCTAGCAGAGATACCTGATAGACGTAATTCTCATCATCCGGTATCAAGCAAAGGTTTGAAATCCTTGTGTCAGAATAAGGACATCATTATCCGCCCAGCGGACAAAGGAGGCGGTATAGTCATCCTTGACAAACCTGACTATGAAACTGAGATGCTTCGATTACTTGATGAGCCTAATACTTATCTTAAGTTGCCTTCTAATCCCACATCCAGGTTCAAAACAGAGCTACAAATACTAGTCAATAGTGGCTTTGAAAGAGAGATTTTAAATTTGAAAGAAAAGAAGTATTTAGTTCCCACGGTCCCTAGGATACCGACGATATATTATTTACCAAAGGTCCACAAAGACCCTGTACACCCACCTGGTCGACCCATTTTAAGTGGGATCGACTCAGTAACCTCTAGAATTGGTCGCTACATCGACAATTTTCTACAACCTTTGGTACAACGCACTCCATCTTATCTTAGAGATACGAGGGCAACCATAAACAAATTGGATAATGTTGAGGTAAAGGGTAATTTTATCATGGTGACGGCCGATGTAGCATCCCTTTATACCTGTATCCCACATGATATAGGTTTTGAAGCCGTACACTATTATTTAAAGAAGGATCAGACATTAGCTTCATTCCAGACAGACTACATTATGGAATTGTTAAAATTTGCTACTAAACACAGTTATTTTTGTTTTAATGATCAATTTTATTTACAGCAAAGAGGTGTCGCTATGGGGGCTAAGTACGCCCCAAGCCTCGCTAACTTGTTTATGGCAAAGTGGGAGGAGGATGTCGTCTATGCCTATGACACCACCTCATTGGTCTTTTGGGCAAGGTACATAGACGACATCCTCCTCCTATGGGATGGCAGTCTCGCAACACTCGAGACCTTTATAAACCATTTGAACACTAATGACAGGGGGATATCTCTTACCCATACAGCTAGCTCAGATACAATTCAATTTTTGGATTTGGAGATTAGCATTGTGGACAACCGGTTTCAATTCAAAACATTTTTCAAAAAAACTGACCGGAACAGTTTTATCCCTATTGACAGCTGTCATCATCCGTCATGGCTAAACTCGATACCTCGAAGTCAGTTTCTTAGGTTGAGACGGAATTGCACAGACTTGGACACCTTTTCTGTGCAAGCCAACATCCTCAAGCATAGGTTCATTGATAAGGGATATGACCCTGCCAACATTGAACTTGCTCTCAAAACTTCTTTTGAAGTTGATAGAAGCTCACTTCTAGAAGTCAAACCCAAAAGGGAACAAGATGAAAGTTATAAATGGGCCTTGCTTACATCTTTTTCTAAACAACATAAACTGGTCAAGTCCATAGTGTCTAAGCATTGGAACATATTGAGAAATGACCGAGTTCTAGCAACGGTTTTACCCGAACGTGCCAAAGTGATATTTAGGGGTGCACCAACACTTCAGAGTAAGATAGCCCCGAATATCATTAACCCTCCAACACGTCCATCTTTCTTTTTTCAGTTAGTTGGTTATCATCCCTGTAAAAAGTGTACAGTATGTAAATATAACATCTCCAGCAGAACTAAAAACCTTGAATTTCGTTCTACAGTAACTGGGAAAGTCTACCCCATAAAACATTTTTGTACTTGCTCAACCAAGTATGTGGTATACCTTATTACCTGCCCGTGCGGCCAACAATACGTTGGTCGCACCATTCGGAAATTCTCTGTCAGAGTCGCCGAACATATAGCTCTTATTCTAGCTGGCGACATTCACCATACTGTACCCAGGCATTATAAAAAACATCATGCCCAGAACCCCACCGGCACACAATTTCTCATTATAGACCAATTTGTGTCCCCTTGGAGAGGTAGTCCAAAAACTCGTGGGGTGTCCCAACTCGAAACATTCTGGATTTATGAGCTAGGTACTCACACACCATCAGGCCTTAATGTAGAGTGGGACATCAATTCTTTCATCAACAAATCCTAACATCTTTATGATGTCCTAGTCTATCATCCTCCATTTTTCCATAAATTGAACCTATTTGGTGGCGTTTTTTATACACCTGGGTTCAATTGTGGTCCATATATGGGTCTGTGAAAATTTGATCTATTTCTTTTCTTTCATTTATATATGTTTTAACCATTTTTTAATATTGCTCTCTTATGTAAATACATATAATGAAGTGTATTATATTTATATTGTACCACCTGTCTTGGGGGTTCGTCCATTGTAGAGTCACTTTCTGGACACAATATTACACACTAATTTTTACATATAAAGCCTCTTTAGTAATTACTAATTGATAGAAATATATTTCCTATTTTTAGTTTTTATCCAATTTTTGGAATCGTAATGTTGAAATACACAGGCACATTGATACTTGACAATATGTAACATTTCTTTACAAAGACGTGTTGTCCCTTTCCTGGCGCTATAGTTATAATATAGCAGACACAATCTTACATATTTTTAATATTTTAAACAGACTATTAATATGCTGTGGCAATATTCGAATCCACTTCCTTGTTTTTTCCAGGTGTTTCATTACAAACATCTAATGTTCCTGGCGTCCAGGCTATTTGTCATTTCTTGACCCTCCGGAACGCACAGTGGAGCGCAACGTTCCACGTTTATCCATTTTGGAACGCAATGCGTGTGTGCGTATACACGCGCGCACGCATTAACATTGTGAAGCAGTGTGAGAACGCCCACTAAGACCGTCACTATACGATGTTACGTCGGATCCATGTGACCGACGGCGCGCAGTGTGACGATTTGTTTATGCGCCCTCTAGATACGGTCATGTGACCGGGACGACGGCAACGTTCATTCGTTGTTTGTCCATACTGCGGTGCCGTGCAGTGACGTGGACCCTTTTCATTGGTCCTGGTTACCAGCCTTAGATGCACACGTGATCAAGGTACGAGTTCCCATCCAACTCGTGCACCAGGCGCCATCAAACATACATTGTAATTATATCCGGTTAGTTGATTTTAATTATCTAACTGGCCACAATTTATTTTTACACCCATATCTTCATAGATTTTGCATATTATTAGTCTTATATACTCAGCATTGTATGAGACACCAAGTTGACCCGGAAGTGCACTCTCCTTGGGCGATCCTCCAGGGGAGTGTTTCCAAACAGGTCATATTTTATATTTAAAGCATGGTAGCAACAGTAGAGTCTTACCCCAGACGATGCTAGTTGTAGCGAAACGCGTCGGGACTCTACTGCTGCCATGCACTATCCTACATTGATGTCTTTTAATGCCTACATAACTGTAAGTGTTTTTAACCAGTATTAAACTTCCCTTTTTTTGCGGAGTTACGCTATGTGCCTTTTATTTTCCTCCACATACTCTGTGCAAGCTCTTCCACTTCCATGAGCCATCTTCCCACTGGAGTTACCCTGTCTACCTGCCATTAAGTGAAAACTTCATTGTCGTTCGCTGGTTGAACGTTTTGGTGTGGTTCGGTTTATCTCCATATTCAACCGATTTTAAGCTTTATCGATCCTTTGGGCATAAGCTCATTTGGGTCCATCGCATCCGGTAAGCCTCCAATGGTGGCGGGCGTTATCACTTATATTTCAGTTTACTCTGGATCACCGTGGGTGTCGTGTCACTGTTATTGATTGATCATCTCACCTTTACTTTCACTTTTATTTTGGTGGACTTTTATTATTATACATTTTTTAAGGAAATTGAAACATATGTCCACGGTGTTTTTTACACACTGATCGACATTCTTCAACCCAAGACTTTCTCCACTATTTATGGACTTATACGTTTACACATATAAGTGTTTCATATAGACATTATTGTTTATTTTTATTTTCCAGCGCTGCATTTTTTGTTTTTTGTTAATACTATATATTCTTCTTCTTCTTCTTCTTCTTCTTCTTCTTCTTCTTCTTCTTCTTCTTATTATTATTATTATTATTATTATTATTATTAGTATCATATTATTATACATATTATATTGTTCTAATGTCCTTTCATGTTTCTAGTTTTTAGAAACAAAAAACCCCCAAAAAAACAAAAACAAACACCCACTAACCTCTTTTTCTGTGATAGAGTGTTTCCGGAAGAGTCGGTCCAGAAGTTCCTCCCCGCAGCATCTGGTCTAATTAAGAAAATTAAAGTCTTGCCAAATGATATTTGTATTATTTCACATATACATGCTCATGAATTAGGCAGTTATGTTAATATACTCACCCCTGCCTCGTTTTGTAACAGAAAGCTGAATGTACAGCTAAATTTAGAGATAAAATATATATAGAAGCTATTTTTCCTGCTAAAGGGTTTGTATTTTTGCCCATCCAGTTCTGAGATTTACACAGCTCTGCAATTCACTGAAAAACAGGGGGGTAGATCCAGAAAGCAATTGCGTCTGCGTAACCATAGTTACGCAGCGCAATTGCTTAGTTGCGCCGGCGTATCAACTGCTCCTGATTCAGAGAGCTCGATACGCCGACTGCAGCCTAAGATATGACTGGCATAAGGCTCTTATGCCGTTGCATCGTAGGCTGCATTCTTACGCTGGCCGCTAGGTGGCGTTCCCGTAGTGGTCAGCGTAGAGTATGCAAATTGCATACTAACGCCGATTCACAACCGTACGCGCGCCCTACGTACGCAGTTTACGTCGTTAACGTTCGTTGGGTTCTGCATAAGGCTGCTCTTGCTATTAGCAGGGGCAGCCAATGCTAAGTATACCCGTCGTTCCCGCGTCGCGATGTTTAAAAATTACGTCGTTTGCGTAAGTGAATCGTGAATGGCACTGGACGCCATTTACGTTCGCTTGAAGCAAATGACGTCCTTGCGACGTCATTTGCCGCAATGCACGTCGGGAAAGTTTCCCGACGGAGCATGCGCACTACGTTCGGCGCGGGAACGCACCTAATTTAAATGATCCACGCGCCCTACGGGATCATTTAAATTACGCGCCTTTACGCCGGGCATTTTTAAGGAGCGCCCGCGCAAATTACGTAGCTACTGCTTCATGAATGAAGCGTAGCGCACGTAATTTACGGAGGCGCAGCGTTAAAACGGTACGCTGCGCCTCCGTAAGAGGGCGCAATTCGTACCTGAATCCACCTCAGGGCTTAGAATGGAAGAGGAAAGGAGCCTGTGACGCAGGCTTTTTTTTTGGCTAGCATGTGACCTACCTGACATACTCTGACCTACATACACTGACCTACCTGCACTGATGGTAGTTACCTACATACACTGACCTACCTGACATACACTGACCTACCTACACTAACCTACCTGACATACACGGACATTTACATTATTACACTGTCTGACGGTTCCGACCTATCTCAGCGGTGTCACAGCAGCAGGCAGTCATTCCGTCAGAGAGCCGAGGAGCCTGGCTGGAGGGGAGGGGAGGACAGCCGAGGAGCCTTGAGGAGAGCCCAGGTCGAGAGGAGAGCCGCCCGCGGCCCACCCGAGCGCCGAGCAGGGATGTGGCGCTGGCGCGGCGGCCGCATTGTAATTCCCACCTCCTGGAGCCAGTGCAGCGCCTATGATGGACGTCACACATCCCGCGGTCGTGGCATTGGGCCAGTGGGACGTCCATCAGAGGCGTTGCGCAGGCTCCAGAAGGCGGGACCTGCTATGGGACTCGCCCACACTCGGCTACATTCAGCGACGCTCGTGATCAAATCGATCCCGGCGCTTGCCACTCGCTCGGTGGCTCGGGGCTAATAATGCAGTCCTGCCACCATGAGACTCTGGGCTTTACGGGGTCACATTTGGGTCTTCAGCCACGGCTAGCCGCCCCCTCCCGACGCCCCTGTTGAGGAATGTGGAAAAACAGCGCTGGACCCATAGGGTTATCTCACTAGTATTACAATCTTAAAGTATTGATGTTGATTTAGATCAGTGGTCTCCAAAACGGAGGCCCATTGGCCTGGATGTGGCCCTTTACTTGTCTTTATCCGACGGTTGGGGCACCATGCCATCCTTTGACACTAATGATGGGGCAGCATTCCTCTCACTTACACCAATGATGGGGCACCATTTCCTCCCACAGACACCAATGATGGGACACCATTCCTCCCACTGACACCAATGTTGGGGCACTATTCCTCCCACAGACACCAATGATGGGGCACTTTTCCTCCCACTGATACAATGATGGGGCATTATTTCTCCAACAGGCACCAATAATGGGACACTATTCCTTACACTGATACCAACAATAGGGCACTATTCCACTAAAACCAATGATGAGGGACCATTTGCTCTCGCCAACACCACAACGTTTTCTAATCCCACTGGCCACAGTCTTGCCCCTCTAAAGCCTCAAAGACTTCAGAAAGTGTGGAGACCAATGATGTAGACGATTTGGATTCCCGGGCACGCAGGATCTCCATGGTCTACTTGGCTTGTAGTACAATGTAGGGGTACAATCAAAAAAGTACCAACTAATTTCAGGTTCCTGATAACCAGAATCCGGTACCTGATTGGCTGAAACGGCCGTCAGTCTTATCCAAGGAACGCAGCCCCCTTACGTTCCGAGGATAGACCTTCCGGGAGACTAGGGCTGTACTCGGAGCTGGCTCTGATAGGCACTTCCGCTCAGCCAACCAGCTGCCGTTATTCAGGTAACCGGCGCCCAAGGTCCGGTTATCTGAATAGACCAGCGGCAGCTGGCAACAAACAATAACATACATTTGTGCAATACAATGCATGAATGTATGTTATTTGCGAGAGGGGGTGGCGCTGCAGCGCCCTCTATAGACGGCCGCCATCACTGCAGTTAAAAAATAAAAAAGACATTTTAAGCCAAATAAAAATTCTTAAAGGGCACGTTTTTTTTGTGACTACAGGAGGAGGGGGGGGGGGGGTGTGGGCGTCACCCGGGCAGAGTCCCGCGATCGGTCACAGGAGCTGAAGAACGGGGAGAGGTGAGTGTGAACACAGCTTCCCCGTTCTTCACTGTGGCAATGTCACTGATCGTATAGGGAAACACGATCAGTGACGTCACAAGTCCAGCCCCGCCCCCCCTACAGTTAGAAACACACATGAGGTCACACTTAACGCCTACAGCGCCCCCTAGTGATTAACTCCTAAACTGCAATTGTCCTTTTCACAGTAATCGGTGCATTTTTATAACACTTTTTGCTGTGAAAATGACAATGGTCCCAAAAATGTGTCAAAATTGTCAAAATTGTCCGATGTGTCTGCCATAATGTCGCAGTCACGAAAAAAATCGCTGATCGCCGCCATTAGTAGTAAAAAAAAAATGATTAATAAAAATGCCATAAAACTATCCCCTATTTTGTAAACGCTATAAATTTTGCGCAAACCAATCGTTAAACGCTTATTGCGATTTTTTTTACCAAAAATAGGTAGAAGAATACGTATCGGCCTAAACTGAGGGTAATTTTTTTTTTCATATCTTTTTTGGGGGATATTTATTATAGCAAAAAGTAAAAAATATTGATTTTTTTTTCAAAATTGTCGCTCTATTTTTGTTTTTAGCGCAAAAAATAAAAACCGCAGAGGTGATCAAATACCACCAAAAGAAAGCTCTATTTGTGGGGGAAAAAAGGACGGCAATTTTGTTTGGGAGCCACGTCGCACGACCGCGCAAATGTCAGTTAAAGCGACGCAGTGCCGAATCGCTAAAAAGGGGCAAGGTCCTTAACCTGCATAATGGTCCGGGTCTTAAGTGGTTAAAAGGATACATTTCCAAAATAAGAATAAGCGTCTTCTTGGTTTCAAAGGCATCAAGGAGCAGAGTGATTCGCTCATGGGACACTTCCGACAAGATGTCGCGCTCGCGGTACGCTTGCTGCCGAGTCTTGCTTCTCAGTGGAATGAATTTGGCGGCGCATGTCGCGCCATTTCCTTTGTGCACAACGCGTTTCACGAAGCCAAATGACCCTCTGAAAAGAGAGAAAGTCGAGAACATAAACTGTGTTTTCTCTTAAGCCTCGTACACACAATCGGATTTTCTGCGGACAAAGCGTAGGAACTTGTATTGCATACAAACAGCAAATAATTGTCGGCCAACAAACACAAAACTATGTGGTTTTGCAGCTCTTTAGCGCCACCCTTTGGGCAACTTCTACTAATGTTGTGTTATGGTGAGCATTGCTTCTAAACATGCGTGTTTGTACTTTGGAGTTTTGTCTGAAGGACTTGTGTACACACGATCAGATAATCCGAAAACACACATTTGTTGCTGGAATTTTTTTTAATCATACTAACTAGACATGTGCAATTCGTTTAGTTCCGAATTATTTTTTTTAACAAATTTTGGCAAATTAGTTAATTTACGAAATTTCCGAATTTTTCAATTTCTGGATTTTCGAATTTCCGAATTCCCGAATTTCGGAATTTTGGAAATTTCGAAAAAATTGGAAAATGTGAAAATTGGAAACTTCGAAATGGCAAAATTCAAAAATCTAAAATTCAAAAATCTAAAATTCGAAAATCTAAAATTCGAAAATTGGAAATTTCAAATATTGGATTTTCGAATTTCCGAATTTTGCAAATTCAGAAATTCAGAATTTCGGAAATTCAAAAATTAGAAAATGTTAAAATTAGAAATTTCGAAAATTCGAGATTTTGAAACTGCAAAATTTTAAAATGTGAAATTACGAACATTGTATTTTCGAATTTCAGATTTTTTGAATTTCCAAATTTTCGAATTTCTGATTTTTTGAATTTCCGAATTCTCAGAATTTCCAAATTTCAGAATTCCCGAATTCCGAATTTTCGAATTCCGAATCTTCAAATTTCTGAATTTTCCAAATTTCTGAATATCCAAATTTTTAAATTTACGAATTTTCGAATTTACGAAAAATGCAGAAAAAAATGATCTAACCGAAAAAAAATAAAAAATTCGGCAGTGCACATGTATAATTCTATCCAACATTTGTCCGCGGAAAATCCGACAACAATTGTCCGATGGAGCGCCCAGGTTATCACCTGCCTCCTATCTATTGATTAGCACACCTGTGCTCCTTTTTAGGAGACTTTAAATTCATAGTTAGGACCTGCAGTACACGGAGTGCCTTGTCGCTGGCCTGCAGCTTACACAGGTATTTGCAAATACATGCAACTAAACCTCTGTTTTTAATTACATCAGCTAGACAGATTAATTTGGTTTAGTGCTTCTTTGGTTGGCAACTTTGAGCCTGGCTATTATGGAAATAATTTTTTACATTCCATATATATATATATATATATATATATATTTAAATCGCATACTGCTTAAAACGCATCTCATTTAAAGTCCCAACCCTACACCCCTTTTTATCTTTTTAGTCTTTTTGGGGACGTCTCTACCAGCTTTGCACATCTAGAGAGAGACATTTCTGCCCATTCTTCTTCTTTGTAAAATATCTCAAACTCTGTCAGATTGGATGGAGAGCGTCTGTGATCAGCAATTTTCAAGTCTTGCCACAGATTCTCAATGTGATTTAGGTCTGGACTGTGACTGGGCCATTCTAACACATGAATATGCTTTGATCTAAACCATTCCAGTGTAGCTCTGGCTGTATGTTTAGGGTCGTTGTCCTGCTGGAAGGTGAACCTCCCCCCAGTCTTAAGTCTTTTGGCGACTCTAACAGTTTTTTTTGTAAGATTGTCCTGTATTTGGCTCCATCCATCTTCCCATCAACTCTGACCAGCTTCCCTGTCCCTGCTGAAGAAAAAAATCCCCACCACATGATTCTGCCACCACCATATTTCACAGTGGGGATGGTGTGTTTAGAGTGATGTGCAGTGTTAGTTTTCCCCCAACATAGTGTTTGGCTTTTAGGCCAAAAAGTTAAATTTTGATCTCATCTGACCAGAGAACCTTCTTCCACATGTTTGCTGTGTCCCCTCCCCCACATGGCTTCTTACAAACTGCAATACTCATTACCTGTCTGGTGCTGGGAACGTTCTTCCCACTGATCACCAATGTAAGGAACATTCTTCCCACTGATCACCAATGTAAGGAACATTCTTCCCACTGATCACCAATGTAATGAACATTCTTCCCACTGATCACCAATGTAAGGGACATTCTTCCCACTGATCACCAATGTAATGAACATTCTTCCCACTGATCACCAATGTAATGAACATTCTTCCCACTGATCACCAATGTAAGGGACATTCTTCCCACTGATCACCAATGTAATGAACATTCTTCTCACTGATCACCAATGTAAGGAACATTCTTCCCACTGATCACCAATGTAATGAACATTCTTCCCACTGATCACCAATGTAAGGGACATTCTTCCCACTGATCACCAATGTAATGAACATTCTTCCCACTGATCACCAATGTAAGGGACATTCTTCCCACTGATCACCAATGTAATGAACATTCTTCTCACTGATCACCAATGTAAGGAACATTCTTCCCACTGATCACCAATGTAAGGGACATTCTTCCCACTGATCACCAATGTAAGGAACATTCTTCCCACTGATCACCAATGTAAGGAATATTCTTCTCACTGATCACCAATGTAAGGAGCATTCTTCTCACTGATCACCAATGTAAGGGACATTCTTCCCACTGATCACCAATGTAAGGGACATTCTTCCCACTGATCACCAATGTAAGGGACATTCTTCTCACTGATCACCAATGTAAGGAACATTCTTCTCACTGATCACCAATGTAAGGGACATTCTTCTTCTCACTGATCACCAATGTAAGGGACATTATTCTTCTCACTGATCACCAATGTAAGGAACATTCTTCTCACTGATCACCAATGTAAGGAACATTCTTCCCACTGATCACCAATGTAAGGGACATTCTTCTCACTGATCACCAATGTAAGGGACATTCTTCTCACTGATCACCAATGTAAGGAACATTCTTCTCACTGATCACCAATGTAAGGAACATTCTTCCCACTGATCACCAATGTAAGGAACATTCTTCTCACTGATCACCAATGTAAGGAACATTCTTCTCACTGATCACCAATGTAAGGGACATTCTTCTTCTCACTGATCACCAATGTAAGGGACATTATTCTTCTCACTGATCACCAATGTAAGGAACATTCTTCTCACTGATCACCAATGTAAGGAACATTCTTCCCACTGATCACCAATGTAAGGAACATTCTTCTCACTGATCACCAATGTAAGGTGCATTCTTCCCTCTGATCACCAATGTAAGGAACATTCTTCTCACTGATCACCAATGTAAGGGACATTCTTCCCACTGATCACCAATGTAAGGGACATTCTTCCCACTGATCACCAATGTAAGGGACATTCTTCTCACTGATCACCAATGTAAGGGACATTCTTCCCACTGATCACCAATGTAAGGAACATTCTTCTCACTGATCACCAATGTAAGGAACATTCTTCTCACTGATCACCAATGTAAGGAACATTCTTCTTCTCACTGATCACCAATGTAAGGGACATTATTCTTCTCACTGATCACCAATGTAAGGGACATTCTTCTCACTGATCACCAATGTAAGGGACATTCTTCTCACTGATCACCAATGTAAGGGACATTCTTCCCACTGATCACCAATGTAAGGAACATTCTTCCCACTGATCACCAATGTAAGGAACATTCTTCCCACTGATCACCAATGTAATGAACATTCTTCCCACTGATCACCAATGTAAGGGACATTCTTCCCACTGATCACCAATGTAATGAACATTCTTCCCACTGATCACCAATGTAATGAACATTCTTCCCACTGATCACCAATGTAAGGGACATTCTTCCCACTGATCACCAATGTAATGAACATTCTTCTCACTGATCACCAATGTAAGGAACATTCTTCCCACTGATCACCAATGTAATGAACATTCTTCCCACTGATCACCAATGTAAGGGACATTCTTCCCACTGATCACCAATGTAATGAACATTCTTCCCACTGATCACCAATGTAAGGGACATTCTTCCCACTGATCACCAATGTAATGAACATTCTTCTCACTGATCACCAATGTAAGGAACATTCTTCCCACTGATCACCAATGTAAGGGACATTCTTCCCACTGATCACCAATGTAAGGAACATTCTTCCCACTGATCACCAATGTAAGGAATATTCTTCTCACTGATCACCAATGTAAGGAGCATTCTTCTCACTGATCACCAATGTAAGGGACATTCTTCCCACTGATCACCAATGTAAGGGACATTCTTCTCACTGATCACCAATGTAAGGAACATTCTTCTCACTGATCACCAATGTAAGGGACATTCTTCTTCTCACTGATCACCAATGTAAGGGACATTATTCTTCTCACTGATCACCAATGTAAGGAACATTCTTCTCACTGATCACCAATGTAAGGAACATTCTTCCCACTGATCACCAATGTAAGGGACATTCTTCTCACTGATCACCAATGTAAGGGACATTCTTCTCACTGATCACCAATGTAAGGAACATTCTTCTCACTGATCACCAATGTAAGGAACATTCTTCCCACTGATCACCAATGTAAGGAACATTCTTCTCACTGATCACCAATGTAAGGAACATTCTTCTCACTGATCACCAATGTAAGGGACATTCTTCTTCTCACTGATCACCAATGTAAGGGACATTATTCTTCTCACTGATCACCAATGTAAGGAACATTCTTCTCACTGATCACCAATGTAAGGAACATTCTTCCCACTGATCACCAATGTAAGGAACATTCTTCTCACTGATCACCAATGTAAGGTGCATTCTTCCCTCTGATCACCAATGTAAGGAACATTCTTCTCACTGATCACCAATGTAAGGGACATTCTTCCCACTGATCACCAATGTAAGGGACATTCTTCCCACTGATCACCAATGTAAGGGACATTCTTCCCACTGATCACCAATGTAAGGGACATTCTTCTCACTGATCACCAATGTAAGGGACATTCTTCCCACTGATCACCAATGTAAGGAACATTCTTCTCACTGATCACCAATGTAAGGAACATTCTTCTCACTGATCACCAATGTAAGGAACATTCTTCTTCTCACTGATCACCAATGTAAGGGACATTATTCTTCTCACTGATCACCAATGTAAGGGACATTCTTCTCACTGATCACCAATGTAAGGGACATTCTTCTCACTGATCACCAATGTAAGGGACATTCTTCCCACTGATCACCAATGTAAGGAACATTCTTCCCACTGATCACCAATGTAAGGAACATTCTTCCCACTGATCATCAATGTAAGGAACATTCTTCCCACTGATCACCAATGTAAGGAACATTCTTCCCACTGATCACCAATGTAAGGGACATTCTTCTCACTGATCACCAATGTAAGGAACATTCTTCCCACTGATCACCAATGTAAGGAACATTCTTCTCACTGATCACCAATGTAAGGTGCATTCTTCCCTCTGATCACCAATGTAAGGAACATTCTTCTCACTGATCACCAATGTAAGGAACATTCTTCCCACTGATCACCAATGTAAGGGACATTCTTCCCACTGATCACCAATGTAAGGGACATTCTTCCCACTGATCACCAATGTAAGGGACATTCTTCTCACTGATCACCAATGTAAGGAACATTCTTCTCACTGATCACCAATGTAAGGAACATTCTTCTCACTGATCACCAATGTAAGGAACATTCTTCTCACTGATCACCAATGTAAGGAACATTCTTCCCACTGATCACCAATGTAAGGGACATTCTTCTCACTGATCACCAATGTAAGAGACATTCTTCTCACTGATCACCAATGTAAGGAACATTCTTCTCACTGATCACCAATGTAAGGAACATTCTTCTCACTGATCACCAATGTAAGGAACATTCTTCCCACTGATCACCAATGTAAGGAACATTCTTCTCACTGATCACCAATGTAAGGAACATTCTTCCCACTGATCACCAATGTAAGGAACATTCTTCTCACTGATCACCAATGTAAGGGACATTCTTCCCACTGATCACCAATGTAAGGGACATTCTTCTCACTGACCCACTGAGGTGTAGATAAAATAGTTACCAGCAATTAAAAGTAATTTCAAGGGTTCCTCCGTGTATGAGATTGAGAAAGGCTGATCTATAGTACAGGAAACCAATCAATATCTAGACAGAGAGACAAAGTGATCTGGGACTGGGAGTGAATTCTCCACCTACCTGCCAATCTCCTCTTTAACCTCAAAGAAAGATTTGAGCTTCCTTCTCTTATGAACGATCTTGGTGTCTTCTTCTTTCTCGTCTGGAAATGAGAAAACTCTCGTCACACAATAGATAACCCGGCACAGCTCATCCACCCCGGGATCGGGGGATTATTGGATATCATTCTTATCAAATCCCACACATCCTTCTATTGCTCTGCCATAGGGATGAGCTTTATGTTCGGGGCGAACATAAGTTCGACTCAAACATTGGCTGTACGTCCATTCGCTGAATAGCAAACAAATTGGGGTGTTCGCGGCAAATTCGGGAACCCTGCGCCATTTTTAATTGTGGCGCGGGGTTCCCCTTAAAATCCATGCCAGACCTGAAGGTTCTGGTATGGATTTTGAGGGGGACCCCTACACCATTTTGTTTTTAATTTGGCGCAGGGTTCACCTTAATATCCATACCAGATCTGAAGGGCCTGGTAATGGAATTTGGGGGGACCCCCACACATTTTTTTATTTTTTTTGGTTCAATGTTCCCCTTATTATTCATACTAGACCCAAAGGGCCTGGTAATGGACTGGGGGGGGGGGGCATGTCATTTTTTTTAAAATTACATTTATCTGTATTGCCGGGACCCGACAATTTATGAATAGCCGCACTTTAAATTACTTTTTATCCTTCAGAAATGACATTTTGTACAGGGACAGTTCTAAACACGGGAAAAATGCGCTACTTTACAGGCATACTTTAAACACCCCCAGGTACAAAATGTAACCACTTAACCCCCAGACCATATTGCTAGTCAAAGACCAGGCCACTTTTTGCGATTCGGCACTGCGACACTTTAACTGACAATTGCGCAGTTGTGTGACAAACAAAATTGGCGTCCTTTTTTTCCCCACAAACAGAGCTTTCTTTTGGTGGTATTTGATCACCTCTACGGTTTTTAGTTTTTGCGCTATAAACAATCATACCAGTCATATTGTCCTTAATCACTACCATCCCAGTATCGCTGACCAGTCATATTTGCCCCAATTACAGCCACACCAGTTACATTGTCCCTGATCACCAACACAGCACTCACAGTGTCCCTGATCACCATCACACCAACTACATGATCAGGGATACACCAGTTACATTGTCCCTGATCACCACCACACCAGTTACATTGTCCCTGATCACCACCACACCAGTTACATTGTCCCTGATCACAACCACATCAGTTACATTGTCCCTGATCACCACCACACAAGTTACATTGTCCCGGATCACCACCACACCAGTTACATTGTCCCTGATCACCACCACACCAGTTACATTGTCCCGGATCACCACCATACCAGTTACATTGTCCCGGATCACCACCACACCAGTTACATTGTCCCTGATCACCACCACACCAGTTACATTGTCCCGGATCACCACCATACCAGTTACATTGTCCCGGATCACCACCACACCAGTTACATTGTCCCGGATCACCACCACACCAGTTACATTGTCCCGGATCACCACCATACCAGTTACATTGTCCCGGATCACCACCACACCAGTTACATTGTCCCGGATCACCACCATACCAGTTACATTGTCTCCAATTACAGCCAAACACGTTACATTGTCCCTGATCACCACAACAGCAATAACAGTGTCACAATAAAGACTTGTTCACATGTGCGATGCTCTCTGAAGAGTCATCCATGCTTTTAACAGCGTTTCTTTGAAAGCAAAACAATTTGTTCAGACGCTGGAGATTTCCATGTTTCAGACGCCAAACCCGGCTAAATGGGGGATTGTCATCCGGGGCCCTGGGGATCTCCGGGCCCCTGGGGACCTCTGGACCTCTAAAAAAATAAATAAATAAATAAATTTGGCCCTTTAATAAAAAATATTTTTTTTTGTATAAAAAAAATAAAAAAGGGGGGGGGGTGCCATCCGGGCCCCTTACAGGTGTACTGCCTGTACCCCCCTGATGGCGGCCCTGCCTGCTTTAAACCCTCGAAGCCCACAATAGCACCCTGCAACCTCGTGCATTGCACGTGTTTGCAAGGCGCTTGCAGAGTGGCCCTGTTCACTTGAATGGGTAGTGTTTGGCTGGCGCTACATCCCCCAAAAGCAACATCCTTCTGTGGCCACTAAGCAAAGCATTGCAGCTGTGGCGTGTGTACACCCCCTGGTACAAGTAAAGGGGGTATTTAGGGTTTCCACCTCATCCCTTTAAAACCAAACACATATTAATTACACAGGTTCTGGGGCTAATTTAAAGCAGATAAGGCACTAAGTGAATTTAATTACCACCTTAATCAGCCACAGAACCTGTGTAATTAATATGTGTTCGGTTTTAAAGGGATGAGGTGGCAACCCTAGGGATAGTGGCTGAATGGTTTTAAAAGTGCAGCCCAAAGTGCAACCCCCCAACTTCACATGTGAATAACCCTAACACAAGCAATCCAATGCGAATATCATAGATAGAGGCAGGGCTCACCAAATAACAGAAGGGACAGTCCTGCCCTGTAGCGTAGCCAGATGCTGTCAATAGATTATAGGAAATAATTACCTTCCTGCATAACCAGCTCGGCCTTGCAAGACACCTCTCCCCCGCCGTTCCTGGCCACACAGGTGTACACCCCGCCATCGCCACGCTCTGTGCTCCGTATGACCATGGAGCACTTCCTGCCATCTCTCACCAGCTGGATCCGATCGCTGTCCTTCAGCAACGTGTTATCCTGGAGGAGAAGACAAAGACTGTTGTGGCATCCAGTCTTATTTATACACAGAATGGAGGAGAGTTTCTAAAATCCAAATAAATTCAAACTCTTTATTTCATTGGTGGTTCTTCACAGGTCTTCAGGTCCTGATGTTGGTATGTTAACTGTGGGAAGCATTACAGGAGATTTGTGAGAACAGCATTACAGGAGAGAGTGTGAGAACAGCATTACAGGAGAGAGCGTGAGAACAGCATTACAGGAGAGAGTGTGAGAACAGAATTACAGGAGAGAGTGTGAGAACAGAATTACAGGAGAGAGTGTGAGAACAGAATTACAGGAGAGGGGTTCAGAACAGCATTACAGGAGAGAGTGTGAGAACAGAATTACAGGAGAGAGCAGCAAGAGCAAAAAAATAAAAAAAACTTTCTGCGCAGAATATGCAAGCAAATCCACTTACCGACCGCAATATATACAGTATATGTTGCAGTTTGCAAGTTGTTTACCGGTATTATGACAAAAGCTATCAGCCATAACCCTGGTAATTTTTTTCCATGGCTTTCCCATTAAAACAGTCTGAGCGGTTAAATAGCTCTGTAATGCCGGGTACACACAAGAGGATTTATCCGCGGAAACGGTCCTCCGGACTGTATCCGCGGATAAATCCTCTGGCGGATTTTGATCTCCTGGTTGTACTAACCAGGAGATCAAAATCCCCGCAGAATTCCGTCCGCGGTGACGTGTCGCGCCGTCGCCGCGATGATGACGAGGCGACGTGCGCGACGCTGTCATATAAGGATATCCACGAGGGATGGGTTTGGACGGATCGATCCGGTGAGTCTGTACAGACCACCGGATCGATCCGCTGGAGCCGATTCCAGCGGATAGATTTCTTAGCATGCTAAGAAATTTTTATCCACTGGAAATCGGTCGGCCTGAAATATATCCGCGGATAAATATCCGCTGGATCGTACACACCAGCGGATCTATCCGCTGAAACCGATCCGCGGATCAATTTCAGCGGATCGATCCTCTCGTGTGTATGGGGCCTAAGCCAGCTGTGACTCCTTGTGGCTTTACAGCTGGCTTCCCACTGTGCCTGCATGAGCTGAGCTTTTTGAATAGTCCCGCTGCCTCTTGGGACCTATGATGTGTACCAGAAGGTTGCTTAGTCCCAGAAGGAATTGCTTAGCCAAAGTTGGAGTGTGTACCTATCCAAATCAGGTACCTGTTTGCCCCCCACCCCAAAAAAGTTCCAAAAGAAGAAGAAGAGGGCACAAAGCGAGAATTTTCCTTTAGGCTGGGTTCACACTATTGTGAATTGGATGCGGTCCCCCCCCATCCAATTCACATAGCAGGAGATTGTGACCGGCTCTCTATGGAGCCGGTTCACACATCTCCACAGCGGCACCGGTGCGATTTGAGCAGGAGCCCTGTGGGTCTTTTGGTCCATTTCAGGCCCGAATTCAGCCCAAAAGAGCCCAAGCCCAAGAGCAAGAAGGCTACTACAGGTAATGGCAGGCTAAACTCAAAAAACAATAATTTACAAAAAATATATTTTAATTTAGAAAAGGTCGCTACAAAGATGTGGGTAAAAAAGCAGTAAAAGTGCAAGTGCAACTAATTAAACAGGCAATTGATCCAATTAGATGAGCAGCATGCACCAGCTTGATTGCTGTGTGCTGTGTAAACAATAAACATGAAAGACAATAACAAACATAAAACAAGTATAGACAAAGGCCCAGATTCACGAAGCAGATACGACGGTGTATCTCAGATACACCATCGTATCTCGGATTTTTTCTAGTCCTATCTATGCACCTGATTCATAGAATCAGATACGCATAGATAGGGCTGAGATCCGACAGTGTCACACTGTGTTACACTGTCGGATCTTTTTTTTGAATTAAAAATGGCGCCGGGGGCGTTCCCGCTGATTTACACTGAATAATATGTAAATCAGCGAGATACGCGAAATTCACGAACGTACGCGGACCCGACGCTGTGTTCTTACGTCGTTTCCGTAGCGCGGTACCCGTCGTATACTTACCCATGCTAAAAGCAGGGGTAAGTATTGTTAAGTATGGCCGTCGTTCCCGCGTCGATTTGTATTTTTTTACGTAGTTTCCGTAAGTCGTTCTCGAATACGGAACTACGTAGTTTGCGTACGCATCGAAACCACTGACGTCCTATTGACGTCAGTGGGAGCAATGCACGCCGGGAAATTCCCCGGACGACGCATGCGTATTTAAATCGGCGCGGGAGCGCGCCTGATTTAAATATGACACTCCCCTAGCCGCGGAATTTGAATTCCGCTGGGGGATTTAGGATCCGCCGTCGCAAGTTTGGAGGTAAGTGGTTTGTGAATTAGCCACTTGCCTCCTAAACTTGCGGGAGCGGATCTTAATTCACGTAGAACGAGCGGATCTATAGATCCGCTGAGCTACGTGAATCTGGCCCAAACAGTCCGGACGCACAGAAAATCACCCCTGCTGTGTTCTCCAATCGAAAAAAAACGAATATATGAATAATAAACCTAAAAAAAAAAAAATTGGGGGGGGGTATGAATATTTATGGAGCAAGACAGCAGAGGTGACCCCGCGGGGGGTCTGGAAAAGATGTGGCACAAAAAATCAGGGAAACAGGATGTCTGTTGTATTAAAGGTCAGATAGATCAGATGAAAGAGCCCACCCCATAGGGTGAATTATGCTCTGAGCTTCTAACTGAACCTTATACCTGTGGCAGGCAGTAGAATAAACCCTGATAGAATTGAAAAATTACACGACTGTGGACATGGGTTAATCAAAGTGGAAATGTCAATACGGATGGTCAAATCCAACACATAATGGTTTGATTGGTCTATTTAGTGTCACTGACAGCCGCAGCCATGGATAGCTGTAACTAGACAGTTCCCATAGACTTGGATTAATTAGTATGTCCTCTCCACATATTTGAAGGTACAAAGTCAAGTAGAGGAATAGGCATCAAATCATCAAAACAATTGCAGGTGATGGTCTTACCAGCTCCTTAGTTGAGATCACAGCCGTATCAATGTAAAGCGGGTGTGACGAATCTGGGGTAAGACCCACCTGATGTTCTCCTGGTGTGGGAAAAACAGCAGCGACCCTCTAATCCTCGGGCACGCAGTGCCAATGATGTAGACGGAAATAGCGTGCGTGAATACATACGCGCTGTGTTGGAGTCAATCAATGGATAGTAGCGATGATTCGATGCTGTTTCAAAACTGTTTCCAGAATGGCGGGGGTGTGACCAGCGTCCGGAGGCTGTGACGTCAACGCGTTTCGCAACGGAGTCACGTAGCTTCGTCTGGACGTCCAGACGAAGCTACGTGACTCCGTTGCGAAACGCGTTGACGTCACAGCCTCCGGACGCTGGTCACACCCCCCGCCATTCAGCTGTTCTCACACTCTTTCCTGTAATGCTGTTCTCACACAATCTCCTGTAATGCTGTTTTCACACTCTCTCCTGTAATGCTGTTCTCACACAATCTCCTGTAATGCTGTTCTCACGCTCTCTCCTGTAATGCTGTTCTCACACTCTCTCCTGTAATGCTGTTCTCCCACAATCTCCTGTAATGCTGTTCTCACGCTCTCGCCTGTAATGCTGTTCTTACATAATCTCCTGTAATGCTGTTCTCACGCTCTCGCCTGTAATGCTGTTCTCACACTCTCTCCTGTAATGCTGTTCTCACACTCTCTCCCGTAATGCTGTTCTCACACTCTCTCCTGTAATGCTGTTCTCACACATGTATGCTGTTCTCCTATGCAAGCAAAGCTGAATTCTACATTCCTCAATATCTAATTTTATCATGTAACCAACACATACTCTATGCTTGAAACAGGATCTTCATACTGACCCCTCTGATGTATTAATATTTTCATTTAGATAAATAATGACAGTGTGTATGGAGTGGGACAACGAGGATCCCGGCATTGCAGAGACTGTGGGGTGTCCTCGCACTCACCTTGTACCAGGTAACGGCAAGCGGGGGGCTCCCGTCTATAACTGCGTCAAACTGTGCCGTCCCCCCACAGTTGGCGTGCACATCTTCTATAGTCACCTGCATATACGGGGGTCCTGGAAAACACAATACGTGTATATTCATTTACAAGATGGTCAACTAAATACATTGGAAGGATGACCGGTGACACCCAGAGCCCATCTGCGCTGTTCAGAAACACAGAAAAATTTGTAAATTTCAAAATTTCGTAAATCCGAAAATCCAAAAATTCGGAAATTGAAATATTCGGAAATTCGAAATTTCGGAAATCCGAAAATCCAAAAATTCGGAAATTTCAAAATTCTGAAATTCGAAATTTCGGAAGTCCGAAAATCCAAAAATTCTGAAATTGAAAAATTCTGAAATTCGAAATTTCGGAAGTCCGAAAATCCAAAAATTCGGAAATTCAAAATTTCGGAAATCCGAAAATCCAAAAATTCGGAAATTGAAAAATTTGGAAATTCGAAATTTCGGAAGTCCGAAAATCCAAAAATTCGGAAACTGAAAAATTCGGAAATTCGAAATTTCGGAAATCCGAAAATCCAAAAACTCTGAAATTGAAAAATTCGGAATTTTGAAATTTCAGAAATCCGAAAATCCAAAAACTCTGAAATTGAAAAATTCGGAAATTCGTACATTTTCGGAATTAACTAATTTGTCAAAATTTGTTAAAACTTTGAATTGTACTGTAATATAATAGCGGTCACGGATAGAGAAGGAGAAACCATAGTGCACGTGTGCAGTCTGAAGGGGGACGGAGTGGCTGCTAGGGGGCGCACACCACACTTGTAGGGTCCAGCACTTCCTGCAGCAGGACGGGGGAGGATTTAGGGAGAGATTCCCGCGGCTGCCTATGTGAAATGTAATGCAGAAAATATAAGCGAGTCTCTCTACTGCATTATAACTTTAATTTCCTAACCATGATCCCCTCTATCCTGCGACAAAATAATTTTTTTATTAAACTCCCTGCAAAGCTCCTCTTATTAATAAACGTGTTTGTGAAGATTCAGGCCGTGAGACGCCATTAACGGGATTTAAGGACAATTAAGTAATCATCGTGTTATTTGTGCTTCGGCAGAGCTCATTTGTCTGGAAGAATTACACTCCACAATTACTTGTCATTCCGAGATCACTTGTGGAACAGAAAATTTCCATTGCAAAATGCGATAATTATGAAAAGCGACTTTTCTTTTGTTTTCTGCGCAACTAAAGGCTGTTTATTCCCAAAGTCATTCACTAAGAACCCAGCACTGACGTCATAACGTAAATGGCGGGCAAACGTCTTCCTTACCTGCCTAAATGTAACCACTTTCGGATCTGCCGCGAGATCACCGTTATCGGTGGCGGGAGAGGCAATTGGGTCCTGTCTTCTGCTGGGTATGGATACAAGTGAGGGCAAGATGGCCCCCACCCGTCTCCATACCATAGCAGGGCGGAAGCGACACCAAAAATTTGGTACTATTCCTCCCAATGACACCAATGATGAGTGTAACGGAATCGCTTTCCACACTCTGCTTGAGTGCTTCCATATACTGCTTCCTCCCAGTCTGAATATTGATATTTGATATTCCAACCGCTGGAGGAATTCCCCCCCCCTCCCCTCTCACAGTTAATCCACATAGAAATATACATCCCCTAATAGGTTGCTCCCAAGGCAGACAGACACAATAGAACAATGGGATACAACTACACCTAAAAAAATACATAGCAACCCCATAGGCATGCGCACAATCACCTTGTATGCTGCAGTTTCCCCCTGTTTAGACACGTGATATTTCACCAAAGCCCCCTAATGGGGCTCCTAAATGTAAAAAAAAATATATAGACGGTGTCAGTAGTTTTTATTTTTACTATTTTATTTTATATTATTTTTTACAATGACATTCTTATTTATTTTTTACAATTTTTATTTTATATATATAGGCACACCTCTCCCAAGAATAGAGCCTCCTCAAATGCCAGGCCCATAGTCAGTAGGCACGAGGCTACCATGTAGTCCCCTCCAAAAGCCCCTGTCCTGTTCGGGTCTGTCACACCTCCCTTTTTAGATTACAATCTCTCATGAGGAGGACCCTCCTAAACCTCTTGTATTAAATTCTGTTGCAACTGTACTGTCTCCACTGATATTGTAAAATGTGTCAAATTAATAAATCACTGCAGTAGCGGCACACCAGTGATCTGCCGATAAGGTTCCGGCTGTCGTGAAAGTTTCTGCGCAGGCGCAATCTGATCTGCCGAGATGGTTCCGGCTAACGGGAAAGTTCCTTCAAGGACTGCGCAGGAGCAAACTTGCCGACGAAAATCTCCGAACCTCGGCCGGCATCCACGGCGACGTGGATTTCGAGGAAAGTGGCCAGTCGGCCTCTTTTTTTAACATCCTCCAATCCACGGGGATGTTAAAGAATGAGCCTGGATGCCAGGCGAGGTTTGGAGATTTCCGTCAGCAAGTTTGCGCCTGCGCAGTCCTTGAAGGAACTTTCCCGTTATGGGAACCTTAAGTCACCGGCACTACGCGTGTGCCCCCTGCTGGACGGAAGTGCATTATTCTAAACAAAATAAACATCAAGTGAGTTTAAGAGTCACAAAACGTGAGAGATAGAGAAATTATATATATATATATATATATATATATATATATATATATATATATATATATATAAAACAATAAAATAAAAATTGTAAAAAATAAATAAAAATGTCATTGTAAAAAATAATATAAAATAAAATAGTAAAAATAAAAACTACTGACACCGTCCACTGCCCCAGTGACACCGAACTCTGCCCTACTGACATAATGGGGCTCCTAAAAAAAATAAAATTAAAAAGTATTAAAAAAATAAAAATGACTCCTAATATATATTTTTTTTAAAGTATTAAAAAAATACAATTATAAAAGATTAGAGTTGAGCGGACACCTGGATGTTCGGGTTCGGCCGAACTTCAGAAAAAAGTCCGGGTTCGGGACCCGAACTTGACCCCGAACCCCATTGAAGTCAATGGGGACCCGGACTTTTGACTACTAAAATGTCTCTAAAAAACTAATGCAATGGGCTAGAGGGCTGCCAAAATGTCGGTAAGAGCATGGCAAGTACTCTGCAAATAAATGTGGATCGGGAAATAACTTGAAATTACATAAAAAAAATAATCTTGACCTAGGAGGATGAGGTCCATATGGAGTAGGAGGTTGAGGGTTAGGGTTGGGGGGTTAGGGTTAGGGGGTTAGGGTTGGCTAGAGGGCTGCAAATGGCAGCAAAATGTTGGGAAGAGCATGGCAATATAATTATCTACCTATAAGAACAAGAAGGAACCTTGCCCTAAACTATCTAATGCAGAGTTCTCACAGAAAGAAATGCAGTGCTGCTGCAATATGCAGAGTATCTCACAGGAACAGATGCAGTGCTGCTGCAATATGCAGAGTATCTCACAGGAACAGATGCAGTGCAGCTGCAATTTGATTTGTGAACCAGGACTGACTCCTATATAATTCTCTCCCTATAAGAACAAGCAGGAACCTTGCCCTAAACTATCCAATGCAGAGTATCTCACAGAAAGAAACGTTGCTGGTGTAGATTTCTGAAGCAGGATGGGCCAAATCCTCAAAAGAGATACGACGGAGTAACTGCTGTTACGCCGTCGTATCCCTGGTCCTAACTATGGAACTGATCCACAGAATCAGTTTTCCATAGTTAGGGAGAAGATCCGGCATGTGTAAGGGACTTACACTGCCGGATCTTAGGATGCAGTACCGCATCCGCCGCTGGGGGCATTTCGCGTCGAAATGCCGCCTCGGGTATGCAAATTAGGACTTATGGAGATCCACGAAGCTTTTCAGCTTCGTTTTTTCTCCGTAAGTTTAATTTTGCAAACGCAAAATTAGGGCTGCTTTTACAAGGTGTAAACTGTTTACACCTTGTAAAAACAGACCTTTCTTGCTCGCGACGCGATTTTTTTTAAATTAGAATTTTTTTTTTTGGCGCCGTATCCTTTTTTTTACCCGACGCAACTTTATTGTCCCGTCGCAATCCACAAAGCCCAACGTAACGTAATTTCGCGCTATGCACGTCGGGAAAATGACGTCACGAGCATGCGCAGTACGGCCGGCGCGGGAGCGCGCCTCATTTAAATGGTAATCGCCCCCTGGAGAAGAGGAACGCCTTGCGCCGGCCCGATTTAAGTTACACCGCTCAAAATTTCTAGGTAAGTGCTTTGTGGATCGGGCACTTAGTTAGAGATTTTGCGGCGGTGTAACTTAAATGGAAAAAGTTACGTTGCGCCATTTTTTTGAGGATTAGGCCCGATGGTCCTATCTAAATCTCTCCCTCAGATCAGCAGCAGCCTTTCCCTACCCTAGCTAAAGCAGAGTGACGAGCTGTGCTATTATCCTCTAGCTTATATAGAGGCTGGGTCACATGCTGGGTCACATGCTGCACTGGCCAATCACAGCCATGCCAATAGTAGGCATGGCTGTGATGGCTTCTAGGTAAAAGAAGTAAAACAAATGGTGATTGGCTGCCCTGCACCGCACCATTACATTGCCAAACACCGGACCCAAGCCCGAACTTTCAGCAAAATGTCCGGGTTCGGGTCCGGGTACAAAAAAAAAACTTTACAGTTCGGGTTCGTTCAACCCTATAAAAGATAGTAAAAAATTATTAAAAAAAATGTAATTGTAGAAAATAATAAAAAATAAAATAGTAAAAATAAAAACTACTGACACCAAACTCTGCCCTACTGACAAGTCCACTGCTCTACTGACACTGGCAGTATATACTGTATACACGTGCACAGGCATATGTGAATGAGCTTTGGGGTGCACACCTTAACGCAATAGGCTGCACAAACCTATGAGCAACCCCCACCCCACCTCAAACCATCTAGCAATAGTCTCTGATGAACATTGGACTTTATCTTCATATATTCTTGAGGTCAGACTGGGGTTCTCGGTCACCCTGTGACCCTAATAGACATAGGGTGACTTACACATAGCAGGGGGCTGGGGGTGCTGGACAAGGAACTTCCAGTGCTCTCCAAGGTAACCTGGGTTCCACAAGCCCCCCCGCCCAAAGTGACTCCTGTCACAATGGGGCACTATTCCTCCCGATGACACCAATGATGAGGCACTATTCCTCCCGATGACACCAATGATGGGGCACTATTCCTCCCGATGACACCAATGATGAGGCACTATTCCTCCCGATGACACCAATGATGGGGCACTATTCCTCCCGATGACACCAATGATGAGGCACTGTTCCTCCCGATGACACCAATGATGGGGCACTATTCCTCCCGATGACACCAATGATGAGGCACTATTCCTCCCGATGACACCAATGATGGGGCACTATTCCTCCCGATGACACCAATGATGGGGCACTATTCCTCCCGATGACACCAATGATGGGGCACTATTCCTCCCGATGACACCAAGGATGGGACACTATTTCTCCTAATACCACCAACAATGGGGCACTGTTCCTTCAATTGACACCAAAGATTTGGCACCAGGGCCGTCTTAATAGCACCATGGACTCCTGGGCAAAGTAATGCATTGGGGCCCCTATCAGCTTGTCCCAATTTACACATCTACTTTTAAGAAAAAAAATATAAATAGTTGATAGAATTAGGCATATATATTCATTAGTACTTTCAATAAAATCTATCTTACAAAAGGAAAGCATTCCATAGATCAAAGACACAAAGGGTATGGTAAGGGGGGGGGGTGGTGTCTAGGAGGGCACAATACTGGGATCAGGAGGGCACAGTAAGGGGGGGGGGGGGAGGAGGGCACAATACTGGGATCAGGAGAGCACAGTACAGGGGGGGTTAGGAGGGCACAATACTGGGATCAGGAGGGCACAGTACAGGGGGGGGGGTTATGATGGCACAATACTGGGATCAGGAGGGCACAGTACAGGGGGGGTTAGGAGGGCACAGTACAGGGGGGGTTAGGAGGGCACAATACTGGGATCAGGAGAGCACAGTAAAGGGGGGGTTAGGAGGGCACAATACTGGGATCAGGAGGACACAGTACAGGGGGGGGGGTTAGGATGGCACAATACTGGGATCAGGAGGGCACAGTACAGGGGGGGGTTAGGAGGGCACAATACTGGGATCAGGAGGGCACAGTACAGGGGGGGTTAGGAGGGCACAAAACTGGGATCAGGAGGGCACAGTACAGGGGGGGTTAGGAGGGCACAGTACAGGGGGGGTTAGGAGGGCAAAATACTGAGATCAGGAGGGCACAGTACAGGGGGGTTAGGAGGGCACAGTACTGGGATCAGGAGGGCACAGTACAGGGGAGGCTAGGAGGGCACAATACTGGGATCAGGAGGGCACAGTACAGGGGGGGTTAGGAGGGCACAAAACTGGGATCAGGAGGGCACAGTACAGGGGGGGTTAGGAGGGCACAGTACAGGGGGGGTTAGGAGGGCAAAATACTGAGATCAGGAGGGCACAGTACAGGGGGGGTTAGGAGGGCACAGTACTGGGATCAGGAGGGCACAGTACAGGGGAGGCTAGGAGGGCACAATACTGGGATCAGGAGAGCACAGTACAGGGGGGGTTAGGAGGGCACAATACTGGGATCAGGAGGGCACAGTACAGGGGGGGGGGGGTTAGGATGGCACAATACTGGGATCAGGAGGGCACAGTACAGGGGGGGTTAGGAGGGCATAATACTGGGATCAGGAGGGCACAGTACAGGGGGGGTTAGGAGGGCACAATACTGGGATCAGGAGGGCACAGTACAGGGGGGTTAGGAGGGCACAGTACAGGGGGGGGTTAGGAGGGCAAAATACTGAGATCAGGAGGGCACAGTACAGGGGGGTTAGGAGGGCACAGTACTGGGATCAGGAGGGCACAGTACAGGGGGGGTTAGGAGGGCACAATACTGGGATCAGGAGGGCACAGTACAGGGGGGGTTAGGAGGGCACAATACTGAGACCAGGAGGGCACAGTACAGGGGAGGTTAGGAGGGCACAAAACTGGGATCAGGAGGGCACATTACAGGGGGGGGGGGTTAGGAGGGCACAATACTGGGATCAGGAGGGCACAGTACAGGGGGGTTAGGAGGGCAAAATACTGAGATCAGGAGGGCACAGTACAGGGGAGGTTAGGAGGGCACAATACTGGGATTAGGAGGGCACAGTACAGGGGGGGGGGTTAGGAGGGCACAATACTGGGATCAGGAGGGCACAGTACAGGGGGGGTTAGGAGGGCACAATACTGGGATCAGGAGGGCACAGTACAGGGGGGGGGGTTAGGAGGGCGCAATACTGGGATCAGAAGGGCACAGTACAGGGGGGGGGGGGGAGGGCACAATACTTGGATCAGGAAGGCACAGTACAGGGGGGGTTAGCAGGGCACAATACTGGGATCAGGAGGGCACAGTACAGGGGGGGTTAGGAGGGCACAATACTGGGATCAGGAGGGCACAGTACAGGGCGGGTTAGGAGGGCACAATACTGGGATCAGGAGGGCACAGTACAGGGGGGGTTAGGAGGGCACAATACTGGGACCAGGAGGGCACAGTACAGGGGGGGGGTTAGGAGGGCACAATACGGGGATCAGGAGGGCACAGTACAGGGGGGGGGTTAGGAGGGCACAATACTGAGATCAGGAGGGCACAGTACAGGGGGGGGGGTTAGGAGGGCACAATACTGGGATCAGGAGGGCACAGTACAGGGGGGGTTAGGAGGGCACAATACTGGGATCAGGAGGGCACAGTACAGGGGGGGTTAGCAGGGCACAATACTGGGATCAGGAGGGCACAGTACAGGGGGGGGTTAGGAGGGCACAATACTGGGATCAGGAGGGCACAGTACAGGGGGGTTAGCAGGGCACAATACTGGGATCAGGAGGGCACAGTACAGGGGGGGTTAGCAGGGCACAATACTGGGATCAGGAGGGCACAGTACAGGGGGGGTTAGGAGGTCACAATACTGGGATCAGGAGGGCACAGTACAGGGGGGGTTAGGAGGGCACAATACTGGGATCAGGAGGGCACAGTAGAGGGGGGGGGGGTAGCAGGGCACAATACTGGGATCAGGAGGGCACAGTACAGGGGGGGTTAGGAGGGCACAATACTGGGATCAGGAGGGCACAGTACAGGGGGGTTAGCAGGGCACAATACTGGGATCAGGAGGGCACAGTACAGGGGGGGTTAGCAGGGCACAATACTGGGATCAGGAGGGCACAGTACAGGGGGGGTTAGGAGGGCACAATACTGGGATCAGGAGGGCACAGTACAGGGGGGGTTAGGAGGGCACAATACTGGGATCAGGAGGGCACAGTAGAGGGGGGGGGGTAGGAGGGCACAATACTGGGATCAGGAGGGCACAGTACAGGGGGGGTTAGGAGGGCACAATACTGGGATCAGGAGGGCACAGTACAGGGGGGTTAGGAGGGCACAATACTGGGATCAGGAGGGCACAGTACAGGGGGGGTTAGCAGGGCACAATACTGGGATCAGGAGGGCACAGTACAGGGGGGGTTAGGAGGTCACAATACTGGGATCAGGAGGGCACAGTACAGGGGGGGTTAGGAGGGCACAATACTGGGATCAGGAGGGCACAGAATATGTTCCGGGACACGACCACTTTCACTGATGTCAGCACATTTTCTACCCTACTGGCCACAGCTCAGCCCCCCCCCTAAACCCTGAAGGACAGTATGCTGGCCCTTGTTTCGGAAGTTCGGAGACCCCCCGTTTGGACAATTAATCTGCTTGTCATTTCTTTTTTTGAAAATCAGTACAGCCATGAATTTTTAGTACTATCTGTAGATTTTTGTTTAAGATGTAGATGTAAAGCAACCTAAAAAAAAACAATTTATTCCTTTAGAATGGCTTTGCAACGACATCGATAAAAGATTTCCATCTCCAAAAGGCTTCTATGGAAACATCTCGGTGTCTTCTTCTGCATTGTACTCTATAGGCCCGTCGTCTTTTTATCTAACGTAATCTCTATCATTTTGAGGAAAGAATGAAAAATACTTTTCTGTTTTAGACTACAGGCGCAACCGAGTGCAAATTAATAATATTATTAACCACTTCTATACCGCGCCTATTCTGGCACTTCTCTCCTTCATGTAAAAATCATAATTTTTTTGCTAGAAAATTACTCAGAACCCCCAAACATTATGTATATATATATTTTTTTTTAGCAAACACCCTAGGGAATAAAATGGCGGTCATTGCAACTTTTTATCTCACACGGTATTTGCGCAATCATTTTTCAAACGACTTTTTTTGAAAAAAACAAAAACGGTTTAACCACTTCCCGACCGCCGCATGTACATATACGTCGGCAGAATGGCACGTACAGGCACATTGGCGTACCTGTACGTCCCTGCCTTTCCGCGGGTTGGGGGGTCCGATCAGGACCCCCCTCCCGCGACATGCGGCGGTCGGGTTCCCGCGGGGAGCGATCCGGGACGACGGCGCGGCTATTCGTTTATAGCCGCTCCGTCGCGATCGCTCCCCGGAGCTGAAGAACGGGGAGAGCCGTATGTAAACACGGCTTTCCCGTGCTTCACTGTGGCGGCTGGATCGATCGAGTGATCCCTTTTATAGGGAGACTCGATCAATGACGTCACTCCTACAGCCACACCCCCCTACAGTTGTAAACACACACTAAGTGAACCCTAACTCCTACAGCGCCCCCTGTGGTTAACTCCCAAACTGTCATTTTCACAATAAACAATGCAATTTAAATGCATTTTTTGCTGTGAAAATGACAATGGTCCCAAAAATGTGTCAAAATTGTCCGAAGTGTCCGCCATAATGTCGCAGTCACGAAAAAAATCGCTGATCGCCGCCATTAGTAGTAAAAAAAAAAAAAAAAAAAATGCAATAAAACTATCCCCTATTTTGTAAACGCTATAAATTTTGCGCAAACCAACCGATAAACGCTTATTGCGATTTTTTTTACCAAAAATAGGTAGAAGAATACATATCGGCCTAAACCGAGGAAATTTTTTTTATATATATGTTTTTGGGGGATATTTATTATAGCAAAAAGTAAAAAATATTGCATTTTTTTCAAAATTGTCGCTCTATTTTTGTTTATAGCGCAAAAACTAAAAAACGCAGAGGTGATCAAATACCACCAAAAGAAAGCTCTATTTGTGGGGGAAAACGGACGCCAATTTTGTTTGGGAGCCACGTCGCACGACCGCGCAATTGTCTGTTAAAGCGACGCAGTCCCGAACTGTAAAAACACCTTGGGTTTTTAGGCAGCATATTGGTCCGGTCCTTAAGTGGTTAATGAATAAAAAAATAACAAAACAGTAAAGTTAGCCCAATTTTTTTTGTATAATGTGAAAGATGATGTTACACCGAGTAAATAGATACCTAACATGTCACGCTTTAAAATTGCGCACACTCATAGAATTGGCGCCAAACTTCCGTACTTAAAAATCTCCATAGGCGACGCTTTAATTTTTTTTGTTTTACAGGTTACCAGTTTAGAGCTACAGAGGAGGTCTAGTGCTAGAATTATTAAAAAAAAAACAAGGGTTGGCGCTGCGCTAAAAAATTTGTGATGAAAAAGTGATGAGTGATGTTATGAACAAACAAAGGAAAATATGTAGCAGCTAGCACTAAAATGTGTACAACAAATTAACAAACATAAATAAACATATCCGGCTATTCCCCCGTAGAAGTCCCTTCGTGACGAAACAATTGTTGGGTGCCGTGACGTCATTGCGGTCCGTCCTGAACGCTGGCCGTGGTTGCAGACTGAGTAGCGAGGAGCATCGGAACACTACAGCTGAAGCGCTCTCTCTTTCCCTTGTCCACTTTTATGCAGTTTTTTGGCAACATAACTGTAAGTGCATTACTTATATTAAATCTCACCTTTGGTTCAAACGGTATGCACTATGAAAAGTTTCTTTTATTCCAATTTATGACACCCGGATCGAATGCTGAGGTTTAATTTTGCAGAAAAGGTATTGGGAGACCAGACTTCCCATAGGCTCTATAAGACTGGTGGAAAACAGTCTTTACCTCTGGTAAGCGGTTAATCCTCTCTTCACGAATTGCATGGGTGAACACCTTTTCACAGCAATCAAGATCTCATCACATCTTGCTAATTAAGGAATTTTTTTCACACCAGATTGAGACACTTTTTTTATTTTATTTTTGGGTTTCTAAACGGACTTTGCTGTTTTTTCTATCACTTATTCATTTAATTTATTTGGTCTCTTTCTCTTTTCAAAGAGCATTTTTTGTTTCACTGTTTTTACTTAATTGTATTTAAGCATTCTATCAATATTAACAGCGCTGCACTGCTTTTTACATTAGTGCTAGAATTGTTGGTCTCGCTCTAACGCACGCGACGATACCTCACATGTGGGGTTTGAACGGCGTTTACATTTGTGGGCGGGACTTACGTGCGCGTTCGTTTCTGAGCGCGAGCTACTGGGGACAGGGGCGTGTTACATTTTTTTTTAAGATTTTTTTTTATTTTACTTAAATTTTTTTTTAATTTTACACTTTTTTTTATCACTTTTATTCCTATTACAAGGAATGTAAACATCCCTTGTAATAGGAATAGTGTGTGACAGGTCCTCTTCATGGAGAGATGGTCAATAAGACCTCCACATCTCTCCTCCAGGCTGGAAAGCATGAGACCGGGAAAAAAATTCACCGATCTCATGCTTTCAGCCGCGATTGCGGCTTTGTTTACTTCCGGGTACCCGGGCGTGACGTCATCACATCGCGCCCGGGCCTCCGACGGTCAAAGAGATGATCGGTGACCATCTCTATGCTCTTCATCCGGCGGGCCCCCAATGGCACGGGAGAGCCCGGAGAAGCACTGGATGGCGGCGGAATCGCCACAACGATCGTTTAGAATCGCCGCCTAAAAAAAAGGATATCTGAATGATGCCTGTAGCTGCCCCCGTCATCCAGATATCACCCCACTGAAGTCCAAGACGTCATATGACATCCTGCGGTACGGAAGTGGTTAATAATATTATTAATAATATATTATATTACGGTATCATATTCTGGCCAATTAACCACTTTAATACCCGGCACTTTTACCCCCTTCCTGCCCAGGCCAATTTTCGGCTTTCAGCGCTGTCACACTTTGAATGACAATTGCACGGTCATGCTACACTGAAAGCAAAATCTTGGCCACCGTGCTGCAGCTCAGTTTCAGGGTCTTGGCAATCTTCTTATAGCCTAGGCCATCTTTATGTAAAGACATGGGCCCAGATTCTCAAAGGGCTTACGACGGCGCAACGCCATGTACGCCGTCGTAAGTCCTAATCTGGGCCGTCGTATCTATGCGACTGATTCTTAGAATCAGTTACGCATAGATATCCATTAGATCCGACAGGCGTAAGTCTCTTACGCCGTCGGATCTTAACTGCAATTTTTTTTTAGCCTGCTAGGTGGCGCCTCCTTTGTTTTACCCGTCGAGTATGCAAATTAGCTAGATACGCGAATTCCCGAACGTACGCGTGGTCGACGCAGTGAAGTTACGACGTTTACGTTAGGCTTTTCCCGGCGTAAAGTTGCCCCTGCTATATGAGGTGCAATCAATGTTAAGTATGGCCGTCGTTCCCGCGTCGAATTTCATAAATTTACGTCGTTTGCGTAAGTCGTCCCTGAATGGGGCTGGACGTCATTTACGTTCACGTCGAAACCAATGACGTCCTTGCGACGTCATTTGGAGCAATGCACCCTGGGATATTTTACGGACGGCGCATGCGCAGTACGTTCGGCGCGGGGACGCACTTGATTTAAATGCTACACGCCCCCTACCCGGCTAATTTGAATTAGGCGGGCTTACACCGGGTGATTTACGCTACGCCGCCGCAACTTTACACGCAAGAGAGCGATAACACCAAATTTAACACACCTGCTCCCTATTCACACCTGAGACCTTGTAACACTAACGAGTCACATGACACCGGGGAGGGAAAATGCCTAATTAGGCCCAATTTGGACATTTTCACTTAGGGGTGTACTCACTTTTTTTTGCCAGCGGTTTAGACATTAATGGCTGTGTGTTGAGTTATTTTGAGGGGACGGCAAATGTACACTGTTATACAAGCTGTACACTCACTACACAACATTGTAGATACAAAGTGTCATTTCTTCAGTGTTGTCACATGAAAAGATAGAAGAAAAGATTTACAAATATGTGAGGGGTGTACTTACTTTTGTGAGATACTGTAAGTCTGAAAATTGATCAATCCTGATGTAGTGACGACCAATCTCATTTCTTGAGGCCCAAAAATGGCAGAACAGTACAAATAACCCAAATGGTCAGAGAATGTAAATATACTACAGGAGATGGTCAGAGACTGCAGACATGATACAAGAGATGGTCAGAGACTGCAGACATGATACAAGAGATGGTCAGAGACTGCAGACATCATACAGGAGATGGTCAGAGAATGCAGACATGATAAAGGAGATGGTCAAAGACTGCAAACATACTACAAGAGATGGTCAGAGACTGCAAACATAGTACACAAGATGGTCAGAGACTGCAGACATACTACAGGAGATGGTCAGAGACTGCAGACATACTACAAGAGATGGTCAGAGACTACAGACATGATACAAGAGATGGTCAGAGACTGCAAACATACTAAAGGAGATGGTCAGAGACTGCAGACACGGTAAAGGAGATGGTCAGAGATTGCGGATATGCTAAAAGACGATCAGAGAATGTAAATATACTACAGGAGATGGTCAAAGACTGCAGACATACTACAGGAGATGGTCAGAGACTGCAGACACGGTACAGTAGATGGTCAGAGACTGTCGAAATACTATAGGAGATGGTCAGAGATTGCAGACATACTACAGGAGATGGTCAGAGACTGCAGACATGATACAAGAAATGGTCAGAGACGGCAGACATGGTACAGGAGATGGTCAGAGATTGTGGATATGCTAAAAGACGATCAGAGAATGTAAACATACTACAGAAGATGGTCAGAGACTGCAGACATACTACAGGAGATGGTCAGAGACTGCAGACATACTACAGGAGATGGTCAGAGACTGCAGACATACTACAGTAGATGGTCAGAGACTGCAGGCATTCTATAGGAGATGGTCAGAGACTGCAGACATACTATAGGAGATGGTCAGAGACTAAAAAAAAAATACAAGAGATGGTCAGAGAATGCAGACATACTACCTGAGTGGTTGTAAACTTAGCACATGACACAGAAGTGGCCAGTCATTGGAAAATATGCTATGGTAGATGTCAGAGACTGCAGATATGCTACAATAGACTGATAGAGGTCACTGCAATTGCAGCCACATCTGTGCTCCCTTCAGACCTCTTACAAATTACTGGCACCGCATTTAATATTCCTCACCGCACACAATCCATTATAAAACCTCAGGAAAAAAATAAACATATAAACAGAGAAAAATGGACTGGAAGTCTCAGGAGCCCGCAGATCCCCAGGGCCCCGGATGACAACCCCCCCCCCCTTTTTTTTTATAAAAAAAAATCTTTTTTTATATATTTTTTTATTTCTTTTATTTATATATATATATATATATATTTTTATAAATGTTTATTTATTTTTATATTTTTTTTTATTTTTATTTTTTATCAAAGGGCCCAGAGGTTTCTTTTTTTTTTTATTAAAGGGCCCAGAGGTCCCCAGGGCCCCAGATGGCAACCCTGTTTTAAAAAAAAATATATATATATATTTTTTATTTATTTTTATTAAAGGGCCCTGGATGATGACAACTCCCCTTTTTTTTTTATAAAAAAAAATCTTTTTTTATATATTTTTTTTATTTGTTTTATTTTCTATTTTTATACATATATATATTTTTATAAATGTTTATTTATTTATTTTTATATATTTTTTTAATTTATTTTTTATCAAAGGGCCCAGAGGTTTCTTTTTTTTTATTAAAGGGCCCAGAGGTCTCCAGGGCCCCAAATGGCAACCCTGTATATATATATATATATATATATTTTATTTCTTTTTTATATATATATATATATATATATATATATATATATATATATATATATATATATATTTTTTTTTATAAATGTTTATTTATTTTTATATATTTTTTTTATTTTTTATCAAAGGGCCCAGAGGTCCCCAGGCCCTCAGATGGCAACCCCGTTTAAAAAATGTTTTTATTTATTTTTATTCGCAGCAGCCCCCCCCCGCTTCTCAATTTCTGGCGGCAGCACCCCCCCCCCCCCCCCCGGTTCTCTGCTCCAGGAGGGCCCTTGTGTAAGCTGTGCAAGGGGCCCCATAATTCCTGATGGCGGCCCTGAGACGTTCCCCATAGTCTTCCAGAAAGAGCCGACTTCTCTTATTCCTCATTTTCAGAGCCTTGGATTTTATGTTTGAATTGCATAGTCAGGTTGAAAAAATAAATAAAAAGTCCTTTGAGACCATTGAATTCAAAGAACAAAAATACATTAAAATACTTGAATTCTCAAGACCTTAAAGTGGTTGTAAACCTCTGAAATGAGGAATGAACAAAGAATCTCCTTCTATAGTGTGTACTTTGCCTCAATCCAAAGCACCTAATGTTCAATCCTTCTCTTCTCATTCCTCTGCTATCTGCATCAGGGGGCGGCCCGTCCATTAACCACTTAAGACCCGGACCATTATGCAGGTTAAGGACCTGGCCCCTTTTTGCGATTCAACACTGCGTTGTTTTAACTGACAGTTGCGCGGTCATGCGACGTGGCTCCCAAACAAAATTGGCGTCCTTTTTTCCCCACAAATAGAGCTTTCTTTTGGTGGTATTTGATCACCTCTGCGATTTTTATTTTTTGCGCTATAAACAAAAATAGAGTGACAATTTTGAAAAAAAATCTATTTTTTATTTTTTGCTATAATAAATATCCCCCAAAAAAGATATAAAAAAACGTTTTTCCTCAGTTTAGGCCGATACGTATTCTTCACATATTCTTGGTAAAAAAAATCGCCATAAGCGTTTATCGATTAGGTTTGCGCAAAATTTATAGCGTTTACAAAATAGGGGATAGTTTTATGGCATTTTTATTAATATTTTTTTTTTACTACTAATGGCGGCGATCAGCGATTTTTTTCGTGACTGCGACATTATAGCGGACACTTCGGACAATTTTGACACATTTTTGGGACCACTGTCATTTTCACAGCAAAAAATGCTATAAAAATGCACTGATTACTGTGAGGCCCCATACACACCATAGAATCTATCCGCAGATAAATCCCATCAAATGGGTTTCTGCGGATAGATCCTATGGTGTGTACACTCCGTCGGATATCTATCCGCAGATAAATCTCCCCTGGAATGGATTTCCAGCAGATAAATATTTGTCGACATGCACAGAATATCTATCTGCTGGAATCCATTCCAACGGATGGATCCGCTCGTCTGTACAGACTTACCGGATCCATCCGTCCAAAGGGATTCCCCGCACGCGCCGTAATGAATAGACGCATGCGTGGAATTCCTTATATGACAGTGTCGCGCCCGTCGCCGCGTCATAATAGCGGCGACGGCGCGACACGTCATCGGCAGAGGATTTCAGCGCGGATTTCAATGCGATGGTGTGTACACGCCATCGCATTGAAATCCTCTGAAATCTTAGAGAGGATTTATCCGCGGATACGGTCCGCTGAACCGTATCTGCGGATAAATCCTATCGTGTGTATGGGGCCTGAAAAGACGATCACTGACACTGCCACAGAGAAGAACAGGGAAGGTGTGTTTACACTCACCTCTCCCCGTTCTTCAGCTCCGGGGACCGATCGCGGGACCCCGGTGGCGATATGGTCCGCGGGTCCCGCGGGCGCGGTCACGGAACTTCGGACCGTGTCACGTACAGGTACGTGATTGTGCCCAGCTGTGCCATTCTGCCGACGTATATCGCCGTGAAGCCGTTCTTAAGTGGTTAAGGGCGCACGGGCCCCGCCCCCTCTGTCACGCCACCCCCCCCTATATGACTAAGGGATAGATTCATGCAATGCATGAATCTATCCATGGAGGCCGCTGCCACCCCCTATTCAGGCGCCCCTTTTCGTACGCTGGGTGCCTGAATTACAGCGACGGGGCCGGGGGTGTTTCTTTGAAGCCCCTGATTAGAGCCATAGGCTCCAATAGGCTTAAAAAAAGGTGGACTCGGAGCGCAGAGCATTGCGACAGAGTTCACCCAGATGCGTTAGAAAAGCAAATTAATATTTGCTTTTCTAACACTGAACCGCCTCTCCGCCAATCAGGAAGCGCAGGTCGAATACCCGTCACCTGATTGGCTGAAGGTACAGGCGCCTCTATTGGATGTCTAGCAGAACGGAAGAACAGAGGAGGTGGAAAGCATGGAGGACACAGGAGCCATCCCACAGCTCACCACCGTACTTACCAATTTTTAATCAACTCCAGTCCAGTCACATGATCCTCCAGCTCTGGCTCCCCTGTGACAGTGAGCTGCTGCTGCAGGGGAGAGGAGGGACTGCCGGCAATAGCCAGGGAATGGAAGCATATGGGTAACATCACCGCTCCCAGAATTCACAGCCGTTGTTTAGCGCTCTCCACGTTGCAGATAAAGGAGCTGTGTGTTAGTGGGCGTCCTGACTCTCCTGTAGTCCATGGGAGGGGGCAAGCACGACACTCCACACCAGGGAGAAAGCCTCGCATTACTGTGTGGAGTTACAGACAGAAGAACAGGAAGTGAGGATTTCTCTGTGTACTAGGATGGGGAATTTTAGAGGTAGAGGATTAGGAGGGGTGATTTTTTTTGGGGGGGGGGGCATTTGAGCTGGGAGGGTGTGATGAGGGGAAGAATATTTTTGCTAGGAGGGAGGATTTGGGGTGAATTTGTGCTGGGAGGGGGAGTTTGAAGGTGGGGGTGGGTGGGTGTGTACTATGAGGGTACATTTTTTGAGGTAGAAGATTAGGTGGGGTGTTTTTTGGGTGGGGGGGGGCATTTGAGCTGGGGGGTTGCTGAAAGGGAGGAATTTGTGTGCTGGGAGGGGGGTTTAAAATTTTAGAGGTAGAGGATTAGAAGGGGTGAGTTTTGGGGATTTATTTGAGCTGGGCAAATATTTGTGCTGGGGGGGGGGGCGGATTTGGACTGGGAGGAGGGGTGATTTATTCTTAGGGGTTAAGCATGCAGATTAGTGCTCAGTGTTTTGTTGGGGGGATTTTTCTCCAAAATCTTACATCTTGGAGGGGGGGGGGGGGGGGTGGAGCGCAGTTTGGCATGTTTGCCCCCGGGCTCTAGATGATCTTGACCCGGCACTGCTCATAGCTGCTCTGCTGTCTCTGACTGGTAGCCTTGTGAGATTTGGTGACGTCACTACTGTGCTTCTCACTGTTCTCCTTGCTGGTGGCTCTAACATGAGGAAGCAAAGCCCTGCCTCTACCAAGATGGCCACCTCCACATGGAGACGGAGTGCAGAACAGGTCATGGAAAGCCAGTAATGGGGAAAAGATTAGCTGCAGAGAGACCACACACAATACCGGCAACCAGTGGCGGTGCGTCCATAGTGGGCGCAGGAACGCCGCCCCCTCTCTCCTGCACCCGTCAGTCTCCAATAGATAGATTCCTGCATTGCATGAATCTATCTATTGTCGCCGCTGCCACCCACTATTCAGGTGTCCGGCCCCTTTTTCGGGCGCTGGGCATCTGAATTTCAATGGTGGGGGTGTTTTGGAAGTGCCTGATTAGACCCGCCTCTCAGCCAATCAGGTGCACCGTGTCTGGTTACCGGTCACCTGATTGGCTGAAGCGACAGGCGCTGTGATTGGACGCCTATCAGGCATCCAATCATAGCAGAGATGATATAAAGAGGACGGGAGAAGACATCGAGGGCTCAGAGGGAGCGTGGAGGACGGCGCTGACCAGAAAAAGGTATGTGCCTGGCGGGGGAATTTGCAAACTGGCTGCATTTGATAGGGCAAACTGGCGGCGTTTGATAGGGCAAACTGGCGGCGTTTGATGGGGCAAACGGGCATCATTTGATGTGGCAAACTGG